>NW_025334170.1:398971-698971 GCF_014858855.1 Bufo gargarizans | reverse complement strand
TGCTGGGAATTTGTTCTTTCTGATGTCTGAAGGGATTCTTCAATATTACAGAAATGTTGAAGGCATCGTAATATTTCAAATGGTTGGTAAATCTACTTTCAAAGGATTAGTCCGGACAAAAGCGGCAGAGTGAAAATAATTACACGTTTAGCTTGAGCTGTTGGATACTGACAAACAGTAATGACGTGTGCAATGAGACCACACAAATTTACAGAGTGCAGGCTGTGTTGTTTTAAGTGGAACGGTGGAATGTAACTGAGGGTGACATAAAAGTATTCTCTATTTTTATATTCCGTAAGCCCAGGGAGGGTTTATTGAGCTTGGCGACAGTTCGGACTGAGCTGTGTATGCAAGGAGGATTTTGGGGGCAATGATTCATATGTCTGAAAATAGATGCTCTTCTGATAAACTGTCTGGAATTTACCACCTGAGCTGAGAAATCAACATGTCCCTGTAAAAATAATAGACATCGCAGCAAAAGAAAGTTCATGGCAGAATTTTCTAGGAAGAATCCTGGAAGTCTGAGACAGTCTGAAGCTTAGTTCTGAGATGTTAGACATTTGTGAGCTGTAGGAGGAATTACTTTTTTTTTGTTCATGGGATTATAGATCATACAACTTCCTCATTAAATAACTTAAACCAGGCATGTCCAAACTGCGGCCCTCCAGCTGTTCCAAAACTACAACTCCCAGCATGCCTGGATAGCTTACAGCTATTAGAGCATGCTGGGAGTTGTAGTTTTGCAACAGCTGGAGGGCCGCAGTTTGGACATGCCTGACTTAAACTAATAACTATAAATTAATAATAGGACACGTGGACACATTAGTGCATGGATAAAATTAGGCCAACTTTATAAAAGAATAGCTTATACAATAGATAATAATGAAATAACTTTAAAACCACAGAATAGACCAGCCATAAGCTCGGCCTAAATACCATAATCAACTCATCCACTCGCCACTATACGGCAAGCAACTTTACCCCTCCTTTCAATAAAGTGGCCATGACAAACAAAACTTAAGGGAGGGCGGGCAGCAGCTCCTCAGATTGCGAACCGGCAGACGGCACAATGCTGTCGGCCACCGCCATTAGATACACCTTTGGCCATAAGCACTCCTGACCATTAGCCAATGCCTTACTGTTGTTGGGGTTCCTAATCTTCCTGACCCCAGCAACAATCCCAGGATAGGACATATAACTGCCCAATCTGGCCTCACCATCCCTACCCTGGATACAATGGCTATTTTTAGCCATCCTGACCATCCACTTTCGGCTGGAAAAATTCCCGCCAAAACTAATAGCCATCTAACCTGGGATGCTCATAATACCATGAGGATCCCGTCATATTGTCATATACGGGATCCTGACATTTTCATCACAAAGCCCACATTCAGTCTGGTTATAAACTTTCATTTATATTTCTGTTTCAGTAATATCGTCCTTTGTCATACTGTATGGCAGCTCTCATTCTAACAAGGTTATCTAATGAAAAATATTTATATCACGGTATGAGATTTCTTAAAAATGGAACAGTTGACCACTACCACTCTGTTAAGAGAGGAGAATCAGGGGTCCCTTATTCTGGGGATCTCTGGCTTGGTGTTGTGGCCCACATCTCACCTCCTGAACCCCCTGCTCCTTAGAAATTGGAGGAGAAGGAGGACAGAATGTGGCAGCTATTGCTGGCCAAAACAGAGGGACAGCTTCTGTGGAGGTATTTTGTACTGCACTGTGGTATTACTGAACCCCATCTACTTGTGTTGCCCTAAATTCTGTCAGTTTGGAGCAATCTACAAAATTGGGGCCACTTTAAAAAAAAATTAAAGTTTTTTTCCATGGTTACTTTAAGTTCCCAGCCCGCCCTTGCCAGTGGTCCATCCTCTGCAGGGGCGTACATAGAAATCATTGGGCCCCATAGCAAGAATATGAGTGGGGTCCCACTAACTTCGCTCACTAACCACCTTTGGCCCATCCCACCACCTTCACTGGCTCTTCCCCTTCCATACTCCCAGCAGTGGCAACCGTGTAGGCATCAGGAGCGACTCGGGTGCCAGGGAGCGGGTTACATATTAGGCTACTTTCAGACTTGCGTTTCTATTTTCCGGTATTGAGATCCATTATAGGGTCTCAATACCGGGGGAAAAAACACTTCTGTTTGGCCCCATTCATTGTCTGAGGGCACTGTCCACTATAAGCAGCACACAGGAACAGTTCATGGGGGATGGGGGCTATGGTGAGGTTGGCACAATAGAATACCAGTGCCACCATAGCCCCCCTTGCCTTATGAACTGTGTCTGCTCTTCTGTGTGCCAACAGGCCCCCTTATGAACTGTGCATGCATGCTGCTTATAGTGAATACTACCCTCATGAAATTGCTCAAGGTCTCAGCATGCACATTCCAATAGGTGTACATGTTGTGGGTAATAGACAGCCCCCCCCCCCCCCAACCCAACAAAAAACAATCCAACAAAACCCAACCCAACCCATGAACTTTTAATTTAAAGTTGCAGTGCACTGCTGCTGTGCTCACTTACTGTGCACTCCACTGCAGCTTGCTGTCTGTGTGGCAGAGGGGCAGGCAGGCCATGGCAGATCTTTACATTGAGCCTGGAGGTTGAGCCCCTCTCTCTGCAGGACAGGTGAGGCTGACTGGTTTCTGGGGGTGAGACGGGACCAGTCACAGTCAGGTCAGGCAGCAGCAGGGGGCGGACGGCAGCAGAACCCTCCTGTGGCATGTCTGCTAAAGTTTCCCTGCTGGGTGCGCTGCAGATAGGGCGCTCTGCAACTGTGACTGTGGGCAAGACACAGAGTGAGGGAGGGGAAGGGAGGATGAAGGGGCCCACACACCTTACTACCTAGAACAGAGGGAAAGCAGGGCCCGGGACGGAAGACAAGTGGGCTGCCTCAATGCCTGATATAACTAGTAGTGTTGAGCACAAATATTTGAATTGCAAATTTTTATCGCGAATATCGCCACTTCGAGAATTTGCGAATATTTAGAATATAGTGCTATGTATTCGTTATGTCGAATATTCAGCATTTTTTTTCCATCTGAACACATGATTCCTCTCTGCTTCTTGCTTGTTGGCCATGAGAAGGAAGCAATGTCAAGTTCACAACAATACTTAGTGCACCAATCAGTAATCTGTAGTCAGACCTGCTAAAACGTGAAGTTACACGTAGTGCGAAAAAATATTCTAATCACTGCCGATTAGCGCAATCGCAAATATATTAGAGCACTTGTCTCTATCTGCATATAAAGCTATTCTAATGCTCTGCCGTGCCATCCATTTTCTCCAGTCTCAGGAGAAACTCATGAAACTTCTAGCAGCTTGAAAAATGTAGCCAAAGTGAACCACACCTGTATTTCGTGTTACAAATTCGTATTACGCGATTTTTACATTAACGACATTTCGCATTCGATAAAATAATCTCGAATTCTCGAAATTCGCGAATATATGACAAATATTCTACAAAATATTCGTGAAATATCGCAAATTTGAATATAGCCCCTGCTGCTCATCACTAATAACTAGTAGTAGGCAGCGATCATAGTACATAATATAGATGTAGGGGGTGGGGCCTTCCATGCGCTCCGGGCCCCCCCTGTCATGGGCCACATAGCAGCTGCGTGGTCTGCCTATATGGGCGGTACACCACTGATCCTCTGCAATCTGATGCTTATCACCTATCCTGAGGATAGTTGACAAGTAATTTTATGGGACAAACCCTTTGAAGATACTCAAGATGTTCTTCATTTAAATTTGTTTTTTAAAATTAATGTAGGAAATAATGAATGACACCGGGTTCCCGATTTGAACTACATAATCATTTGAGACAGACAGATTGCTATGAAAACACAGCCTAATAACTACTGTCTGAAGTATGGTTGTCAGCAGTATTTCTCTAGCAACCAGGTAGTCTCCCATGATTTGGTTAGTCAGTTAGTTCAAATTTTACCACTTCTAGACTGCCAGTAGCAGTGTTAGACTGAAGTCCCTTGGGCCCACCAGAGGAAATTATTCAGAGGTTCCACCCACAGTGTAAATAGGACCTTAAGGGCCCTGTTTTATTAGGGATTCATTATTGTCAGAACTTGGGCCCCCTGGAGGACCCTGGGCAATAGACTATAAATGTCCGGGAACTCGTACTTAAAGAGGACCTTTCATGTGAAATTATTAAGGGAGATATATACCTGTACTTGCCGGGTACCCCCTGCTGATGCTGCCACCCTGCTTGATTTTTTTTTAAAATATGCCTCCTATGCCCCGCTGTGCCCCACTGGATTTCTCCTACTCAGTATGCTAATACTGAGCATTGGAGCAATGAGGAGGAGACTGATGCTTTCTCCGTGAGCGTCTCCTTCTCCCCTGCCTGTAGCACTGTCCAATCGCAGAGCGTCACAGCTAGGGAGTTTTTTTCTACCTATATATTGTCTGTTACAGGGACACTGAATTAAATAAATCACATTTGACGTATTACGCGTTAAAAACTTTCTAATTTTCCATCTGTATGAATTCTGTGTGAAATATACTGTACTTGTTTTCTTTGGGCCTGTAGTTGTTTGGCAATTTCCACATCTCCTACATTCGAAGAAGCCTTTTAAACCCACCCACTCTGAAATAGAGGTGGCTCTACCTTGACTTTTTACCGTTGGGGCTATCTTCATGCCAATTGAGGGGGCTCTAGTGTAGGCGATACTGGGAATTTTAGATAGTAAGGTCCCTACCGCTTTATCTTTAAGTAGGTGGTACCAATGTTTCCTTATTAACTTCTCCACTATTTTATATTGGGAATTAAATGGAAGGATAATCCTTTTTTTCCTCATCTTTTAGATTCATTGAATCCTTAGGGGTGAAAAAAAACACTTCTGTCCATTTTTCTTACCCATTCCAATGACATATTAATAATCTCTTGTGGGTACTCTTTGCCTATAAATTCATTAGACATTTTACTGGCTTCTTCCTCAAATTGAGTGTCCATACTACAATTTATTTTTAGGCGACGAAACTGATTCATAGGGATGTTAATCAACCATCTAGGAAGGTGACAGCTAGTATACAGTATATAACAGTTTTTTCATACAGGCTTATGATGTGTACTGCAAACCAATTTATCATCTCGGACTGGAATAACAAGATCCAGAAAAACTATCTGTTCCCTACTGATATTTTAAGGGAATTTCACATTTCTTGAATTATCATTTAAGTCAACAAAAAAAAAATCGCTCCAGTTCCACTTCTCCTTTATCCCAAACAAACAGAATGTCGTCAATAAAGCGGTGCCATAGTACCAGACCCGCCCCCAGTTGGGGGCGGTAGTGGTATCATATTCCCACTGTGCCATAACCAGATTGAAGTAGCTGGGGGTGAATCTGGTATCCATAGCAGTTCCGAGTATTTGAAGGTAGAAATCTGATTCATACCAAAAGTAGTTATGTGTAAGGATGTGTTCTATTCCCTCTATAGTGAATTGTACCTGCTCCCTACTCAACGTTCTTTCTCTGTAAAATTGTATTTAGTGATTCATTGCCCTGTTTATGGTCTATGATGGTATATAAAGAGCTCACATCCAGCATGCCCAATATCCAGTGGGGTTGGTAATGTAGACCCTCCACCATTGTTATGACCTGTGTTGTGTCTTTAGTGTATGATGGTGTAATTCTGACCAATGGTTGGAGTGTTTGATCTAAGTATTGTGATAGGTTAGATGCAACTGATCCTATGCGCGATATAATTGGGCGGCCTGAGGGATTTTCATTATTTTTATGAATTTTTGGTATCTAATAAAAAACAGGAACTCTTTTTTGTGTTCCTATGATAAATTGGAATTATTTTTCTAATAAGATGCCATTTTCCTTTCCCTTGTTACACAAGTCAACCAACAGGGATTGGTACTCACTTGTCAGATCCTTCTTAAGTTTTTTATATGTATCCCCTTCTCCCAATTGTTTTCGGCACTCTTTATTATATTTCAATGTGTCCTGTATAACTATAGATCCCCCCTTATCTGCTGGTCGTATATTTAGATTTTTATTTTGTTGTAATTGTTTTATTGCATGCATTTCCTGTCTTGTTAAGTTGTTAAATTTATTTGGTTTTTGTTTTTCATTTTTCTTAATTCCATTTCTACATTTTTCCTAAAGGTTCCAATATCATATCCCGTTTCCTGTCTAAGATACATATTTGACTTCAATTTTAATTGTGTATGTTGATTTTTAGATGTTGAATTATCACCTTTCTCACATGGTTTTTTCAAAAATAATTTTTTTAAACACAGCTTTCTTACAAATTTTTCTATACCAATATAAGTATCAAATTTGTTGAATGGGGTTGTTGGGGCAAATTTGAGTCCTTTATTTAACAATGCTGCCTGAGCTTCCGTAAGCGTACATTGACTTAAATTTATAATGGAATTTGTTACCATTATCTGTTTATTGCCTGTCTGACATTCCTGTTGGATTCGTTTTCTCTGTCCCCTCCATATTTTCTTTTTTGCGATGGTTCTTGCAGATTTTGTTCTGGATGTAGATGTCGCAGATTTTTTTCACTTTTTTGCTCATAATTTCCTGTTCTAATTCATTAAGCCCCTTACAAATCCGTGTTTGCCATTTGTTGAATTCCTCGTCTTGTAGTTTTCTACAGTATTTTTCATCGTGTTTATTTGTTCCATTAATTGTTCTAAAATATGTGTTCTCCGTTTTATGATCATCTGTATCAATGTCATTGATTGAATTTTTAGGAAAAAATTCCACTCCTAATCAAATCCATCCCCACATAGGTCTTGTGATGGATGTTTGATGAGGGTGAGACCCTTGGGCACCATATAATTTGCTAAATATTGATTCAGTGACTTGATTTCCCTTCTCTCTCTAAGTTACCTTTGCAACAAAGTTTCCAGCTTCCTGAATGTATCAGTTACAGATCTATTTTCTGCTTGTGCTTTTTCTTTCCAATTTTCAAATGTATACTTTTCCACATTTTTACTTTTATCATCCAGGCAATTCCAGATTTCCATTGTGGCACTGGAGCTCACCACCAAAGGGTTAATTGGTCAAGTAGATTATTAGCAAGAAGTTGGGTCACACACTGTTCACAAGGGAAAAATAGCAGGTGCTCTATCTATTTTGGGAACCCAAACTGACCAAGAGATAAGCGATAGGCACACCACCTTCTGGAATCACCTGAGACTAATGTATAAATTGTCTAAGATTTATTACAACACAATGGATTGCACATTAATGTCCCAAAAAAATCTTTTAAAATTGTTTGTTCACGCACCTAAAAAATCGCATAAAAGAATCGCATAAAAAGGCACCAATCCATTTAATCCATGAAATGTTTCAGAGACATCATTTTAACCCATCTGATCCAGTCCAAGTTTGGGCGATAATTAGAGGAGTATAAATAAGCTATACACTTTTACGTGACATAAGGCCACTGAGGAAGGAGATGAGTCTCCAAAACGCGTCTGGTGGTACTATGTCACTGTACGTTTAATGTTAACATTTTTCAAGAGACTTTGTGTTTTTGACCAATGAATTGATGTGATCAAGCAAGCGCTATACTGGGAGAACAAATCACTTGCTCGGTGAGCAGCAGGATCAACTACCACGAGTCACGCCGAGGAGAGGAGCATGGCCATCAACAACTTTAAGTAGCCAGGAAACACTAATATAACAGGGGTGAGTGCACAGCCCCATAATCTGCTTCTACTCCGAATCGAAGGTAAGGTTAAAGGTAAGCGCATTACTATGAAGCCTTACAGCCTAAACTCCTCCTGCGCTTGAATCAAGGTAAGTGCTCTGCTGTGTAACATTATACACAAGCGCTGTATGCCGACACTGTGTAACATTATACACAAGCACTGTTACTCTCCACAACGGAAAGATTTAAATAGTGGAGGTTTATCATAGAGATGGACTAATAACCTATATTTTGGCAACAATTACAGTATTTATAAATATAAGGATTGGATAACAACAATACCGAACTATCAACTCCATAAAATATGAATTAATCATGTCATGAAATCATGTTTTTTGAGACATTAATTAATCAACCTTGACGGTTAATTGTTTATTGAAATCTTATTGGGAACTTCCATCAAAGAACTATATATCGGGACTGAAATAATAGGAATATTGCAAATATTTGTGAATTTTGTGCTGCTACATTGTTTTTTTTATGCGATTCTTTTATGTGATTTTTAGGTGTGTGAACAAGTGATTTTAGAGTTTTTTGGGGGGACATTTATGTGCAATCCATTGTGTTGTAACAAATCTTAGACAATTTATACATCAGTCTCAGGTGATTCCAGAAGGTGGTGTGCCTATCGATTATAGTTTAAATCTCATTATTTACCGTCCTTGCCTTCTCCATCTCTGTATACACAGTGCTCAGTTATTGCTATGTATATACTGCATCAGTCGTAGTGATCATGTGATCACAGGGGTCTGGGTGACTGCACGAGCTGCTGGGTACTAGCAGACCCAGATCAGCTCTGCAGTGAGGTTGAACAGCCTTGTACAACCTATCTGGGGGCTGTATTCTATCTGTAACTTGGAATAATATTTCAGCCCCAGTTACATTAAGAATCAACAATAAAAAAAAAATGTTAACTGTCCCCCCAAAAGGTCTTGTATGTAAATAAAATGTATTAAAACAATACCACACGCCAACTTCTAGCCCCGCCCCAAGTGACCATAATCCATACATCACCAACAAAGCAACTGCTATGGAAAAGAGGATATAATTTAAAACAGTAGCACTTTGTGCTACTGAAAAAAATGTTTAAAATATTATTTTATCCTTTTTTTTACATTTTCACAGATATAAATAAAAAATACTAAAATAAAAATAACAAAAATGAAGCCACTTGTATCACCGAAAAAAAGGCACAAAATTAATTTATATAAATGAATGGAAAAAAAGTTTTTTTCAAAGTCAAATGTACTGAAGAACGTAGAAAGCGTCTGGTCACAAAGAGCCTGGTCTTGAACTGGTAAAAGAAGCACAGATATGAACTGACTGTAATGAAAATCATGCAAATAGTAGTGCCGTTAAATATCCTACCAAGTGCTTTATCACAATCATTCCTTTCTTTTGTTGTACCAAGTGACCCCACTTTGACTCTCTGTGAAAAATTTGGGGGAATCTATCAAGTCCTGCACTCCCGAATTCTGGCTTCAAAAAGTCACAAAATATGGGCTTTGCAATTTATTGGGTTTATTTATGCATTTGTGACATTTAGTATTTTGTTCACAACTCATTCCAGTTTTTCAAAGTAGATGGAAAAAAAGGAATCATTAGCCTGTCAAGCTGACTTTAGCCAGATTTATCAAATGCTACTTTTTAACCACTTCAGCCCCGCTAGGTGAAACCCCCTTCATGACCAGGCCACTTTTTACACTTCGGCACTACACTCCTTTCACCGTTTATCGCTCGGTCATGCAACTTACCACCCAAATGAATTTTACCTCCTTTTCTTCTCACTAATGGAGCTTTCATTTGGTGGTATTTTATTGCTGCTGACATTTTTACTTTTTTTGTTATTAATCAAAATGTAACGATTTTTTTGCAAAAAAATGACATTTTTCACTTTCAGCTGTGAAATTTTGCAAAAAAAAACGACATCCATATATAAATTTTTCACTAAATTTATAGTTCTACATGTCTTTGATAAAAAAAAATGTTTGGGCAAAAAAAAAAATTGTTTGGGTAAAAGTTATAGCATTTACAAACTATGGTACAAAAATGTGAATTTCCGCTTTTTGAAACGGCTCTGATTTTCTGAGCACCTGTCATGTTTCCTGAGGTTCTACAATGCCCAGACAGTAGAAAAACCCCACAAATGACCCCATTTCGGAAAGTAGACACCCTAAGGTATTCGCTGATGGGCATAGTGAGTTCATAGAACTTTTTATTTTTTGTCACAAGTTAGCGGAAAATGATGATGATTTATTTTTATTTTTTTTTCTTACAAAGTCTCATATTCCACTAACTTGCGACAAAAAATAAAAAATTCTAGGAACTCACCATGCCCCTCACAGAATACCTTGGGGTGTCTTCTTTCCAAAATGGGGTCACTTGTGGGGTAGTTATACTGCCCTGGCAATTTAGGGGCCCAAATGTGTGAGAAGAACTTTGCAATCAAAATGTGTAAGAAATGACCGGTGAAATCCGAAAGGTGCACTTTGGAATATGCGCCCCTTTGCCCACCTTGGCAGCAAAAAAGTGTCACACATGTGGTATCGCCGTACTCAGGAGAAGTTGGGGAATGTGTTTTGGGGTGTCATTTTACATATACCCATGCTGGGTGAGAGAAATATCTTGGCAAAAGACAACTTTTCCCATTTTTTTATACAAAGTTGGCATTTGACCAAGATATTTTTCTCACCCAGCATGGGTATATGTAAAATGACACCCCAAAACACATTCCCCAACTTCTCCTGAGTACGGCGATACCAGATGTGTCACACTTTTTTGCTGCCAAGGTGGGCAAAGGGGCACATATTCCAAAGTGCACCTTTCGGATTTTGCAGGGCATTTTTTACACATTTTGATTGCAAGGTACTTCTCACACATTTGGGCCCCTAAATTGCCAGGGCAGTATAACTACGCCACAAGTGACCCCATTTTGGAAAGAAGACACCCTAAGGTATTCCGTGAGGGGCACTGCGAGTTCCTAGAATTTTTTTTTTTTGTCACAAGTTAGCGGAAAATGATGATGTTTTTTTTTTTTCTTTTTTTCTTACAAAGTCTCATATTCCACTAACTTGCGACAAAAAATAAAAAATTCTAGGAACTCGCCATGCCCCTCACAGAATACCTTGGGGTGTCTTCTTTCCAAAATGGGGTCACTTGTGGGGTAGTTATACTGCCCTGGCAATTTAGGGGCCCATATGTGTGAGAAGTACTTTGCAATCAAAATGTGTAAAAAATGGCCTGCAAAATCTGAAAGGTGCACTTTGGAATATGTGCCCCTTTGCCCACCTTGGCAGCAAAAAAGTGTGACACATCTGGTATCGCCGTACTCAGGAGAAGTTGGGGAATGTGTTTTGGGGTGCCATTTTACATATACCCATGCTGGGTGAGAGAAATATGTTGGCAAAAGACAACTTTTCCCATTTTTTTATACAAAGTTGGCATTTGACCAAGATATTTATCTCACCCAGCATGGGTATATGTAAAATGACACCCCAAAACACATTCCCCAACTTCTTCTGAGTACGGCGATACCAGATGTGTCACACTTTTTTGCAGCCTAGATGCGCAAAGGGGCCCAAATTCCTTTTAGGAGGGCATTTTTAGACATTTGGATCCCAGACTTCTTCTCACGCTTTAGGGCCCCTAAAAAGCCAGGGCAGTATAAATACCCCACATGTGACCCCACTTTGGAAAGAAGACACCCCAAGGTATCCAATGAGGGGCCTGGCAAGTTCATAGAAATTTTTTTTTTTTCGCATAAGTTAGCGGAAATTGATTTTTTTTTTGTTTTTTCTCACAAAGTCTCACTTTCCGCTAACTTAGGACAAAAATTTCAATCTTTCATGGACTCAATATGCCCCTCAGCAAATACCTTGGGGTGTCTTCTTTCCAAAATGGGGTCAGTTGTGGGGTGTTTGTACTGCCCTGGCATTTGAGGGTCTCCGCAATCATTACATGTATGGCCAGCATTAGGAGTTTCTGCTATTCTCCTTATATTGAGCATACAGGTAATGAGATTTTTTTTTTCCGTTCAGCCTCTGGGCTGAAAGAAAAAAATGAACGGCACAGATTTCTTCATTCGCATCGATCAATGTGGATGAAAAAATCTCTGCCAAAAAAAAAAAATGGAGGGGAAAGGCGTCTGCCAGGACATAGGAGCTCCGCCCTACATCCATACCCACTTAGCTCGTATGCCCTGGCAAACCAGATTTCTCCATTCGCATCAATCGATGTGGATGAATAAATCATTGCCGGGATTTTTTTTTTATATATATATATATATATATATATACAAAGTGCTTGCCAAAGCATAGGAACGCCGCCTCCTCCTCAGCTCGTATGCCTCGGCAAACGTATCTGTCACTGCAGAGGAGAAAATCCCGTCTTGCAGCGCCGCATACACCGACTTGCGTGTAATCTGACAGCAGCGCAATGCTTCTGTCAGAATGCACATCGGTGCTGCAGCTAGTAGATCGGTTGGTCCACCTGGAAGGTAAAAAGACAAAAAAAAAAGAAAAAACCAGGCCACAACGCAATAATTTTATTAACTTTGGAACAGAACATGTAACTTTAACTTTTGGAACTAAACATTAACCTGTTTGCTTACCTGTTTTTTTTTTTTTGTTTTTTTACCTTTATAGAACAAACCTCTCCTTCCCCATGGGTCAATGTGCAAAGCGCAAATCGCCCAAAGATGTGGCGAAGTGCGTTATGTACTTTGTCCCATGTGAAAGGAGACGTTTGCAGCAGCTGTGAGTGAATGGGCCCTAATAGCCCTGTGTGCCTATCCTGGTGAGATGTGATCCCTATGCTAGGTGTACCTGTGTGTGGTACTTTCGGAAACACTCCCCTAAGCATAGGGCAGGGTGGTCGGGACAGTCAGGACAGAAATAGCGGGTGTCACGCCTTATTCCACTCCTGCTACAGACACGACATTTTTTTCGGGGTGGCGGTCGGTTTGAGGTACCAGCAACGACACTGGGGAAGTGTCGCTCGTGTAGACGGCTAACTACACTGGTGGATGGGGCCACGGAACCTCCTGGATACAGGAGGTTCGCGATGATCTCTTCCTGAAATTTGAGGAAGGATCCAGTTCTCCCAGCCTTACTGTAGAGAACAAAACTATTGTACAGAGCCAATTGAATTAAATATACAGACACCTTCTTATACCAGCGTCTGGTGCGTCGGGAAACTAAATACGGAGCCAACATCTGGTCATTGAAGTCGACCCCTCCCATGTGGAGGTTATAGTCGTGGACTGAGAGGGGCTTTTCAATGACACGGGTTGCTCGCTCAATTTGTATTGTCGTGTCTGCGTGAATGGAGGAGAGCATGTAAACGTCACGCTTGTCTCTCCATTTCACCGCGAGCAGTTCTTCGTTACACAGTGCGGCCCTCTGCCCCCTTGCAAGACGGGTGCTAACGAGCCGTTGGGGGAAGCCCGCGCGACTAGTTCGCGCGGTACCACAGGCGCCAATCCGTTCTAGAAACAAATGCCTAAAGAGGGCCACACTTGTGTAGAAATTGTCCACATAAAGATGGTACCCCTTGCCGAATAAGGGTGACACCAAGTCCCAAACTGTCTTCCCACTGCTCCCCAGGTAGTCAGGGCAACCGACCGGCTCCAGGGTCTGATCTTTTCCCTCATAGACCCGAAATTTGTGGGTATAGCCTGTGGCCCTTTCACAGAGCTTATACAATTTGACCCCATACCGGGCGCGCTTGCTTGGGATGTATTGTTTGAAGCCAAGGCGCCCGGTAAAATGTATTAGGGACTCGTCTATGCAGATGTTTTGCTCAGGGGTATACAAATCTGCAAATTTCTGGTTGAAATGGTCTATGAGGGGCCGAATTTTGTGGAGCCGGTCAAAAGCAGGGTGGCCCCTGGGACGGGAGGCGGTGTTGTCGCTAAAGTGCAGGAAACGCAGGATGACCTCAAATCGTGTCCTGGACATAGCAGCAGAGAACATGGGCAATGTGATGAATCGGGTTCGTGGACCAATATGACCTCAATTCATGCTTTTTTGTCAGGCCCATGTTGAGGAGGAGGCCCAGAAAAGTTTTAAATTCGGAAACTTGGACTGGTTTCCACCGGAAAGGCTGGGCATAAAAGCTTTCCGGGTTAGCGGTGATAAATTGTGTGGCATACCTGTTTGTCTCTGCCACGACTAAGTCTAAAAGCTCCGCAGTCAAGAACAGCTCAAAAAATCCCAGGGCCGAATCGATCTGAGCTGTCTCAACCCGAACTCCAGACTGGGCGGTGAAAGGGAAAACTACGGGTGCGGCTGAAGTTGGGGACTGCCAATCAGGGTTTGCCAGCACCTCTGGGATTCTAGGGGCTCTACGGGCACGTCTTTGCGGTGGCTGCGACGGGGTCACTACTGCACGTGCCACCGTACCAGCTTCAACTGCCCTTCTGGTGCTCGCTACTTCACCAGGTTGTACGGCAGTGCTGGTACTAGGTCCAGGAAGGGCTGGGCTGCTGGTGTATGCCTCACCACGTAATCCGACAGCACCAGCCCCACTCTGCTGCTCTTGAAGCGGATCCTGCGCAACCTGCGGTCTAGCGACACGGGGCCGGGTACGCCTGGTGCTATCAGGGACCTCAGCCTCCTCGTCCGAACTTTGGGTCAGAGAGCCACTGCTTTCTACAGGTTCGTATTCTGACCCGCTAGATTCATCAGATGAGGGTTCCCACTCCTCATCCGACTGGGTCAGAAGCCTGTAGGCCTCTTCAGAAGAATACCCCCTGTTAGACATGTGGGCAACTAAATTTCGGGGTATTCCCTGAGACTACCCAAGAAAAAAAAAGCAAGCCTGTCTTACAAATGGGAGGCTAGCGAAGTACCGGAGGCCGCTGCAGTTGATAAAAAATATCAAAACTGATTTTTTTATCGCCGCAGTGCGTGTAAAGTGAATGTGCAGCGATCAAAAAAAAAAATTTTTTTTTGTCACTGCGGTGGGGCGGGCGTGGGTGTACGCACATGTGGGCGACCGATCAGGCCTGATCGGGCAAACACTGCGTTTTGGGTGGAGGGCGAACTAAAGTGACACTAGTACAATTATAGATCTGACCGTGATCAGTTTTGATCACTTCCAGATACTATAAAAGTACAAATGCTGATTAGCGATACGCTAATCAGCGAATAACGGACTGCGGTGCGGTGGGCTGGGCGCTAACTGATCGCTAACTACCTAACCAAGGGACCTAAACTATACCTAAAACCTAACGGTCAATAACAGTGAAAAAAAAAAGTGACAGTTTGCACTGATCACTTTTTTCCTTTCACTAGTGATTGACAGGGGGGATAAAAGGGGTGATCAAAGGGTTAATTGGGGTGATCTGGGGGCTAAATGTGGTGTGGTGGGTACTCACAGTAATGATGTGCTCCTCTGCTCCTCTGCTGGAACCAACCGACCAAAAGAAGGAGCAGAGGAGCACAGCAGCCATATAACCCCATCATATTTACTAATATGTGGGGTTAAATGGCTGCTGATTGGTTTTTTTAAAAATCAGCAGCCTGCCAGCCAATGATCGTGGCCGGCAGGCTGCTGACGAAATACTCTTCTGCGAAATGCCGGCCCGCGATGCGCATGCGCGGGCCGGCTGTGACGTAATCTCGCGTCTCGCGAGAGGACGCG
Organism: Bufo gargarizans; assembly: GCF_014858855.1. Taxonomy (NCBI): domain Eukaryota; kingdom Metazoa; phylum Chordata; class Amphibia; order Anura; family Bufonidae; genus Bufo; species Bufo gargarizans. The sequence goes on along the minus strand of NW_025334170.1, from coordinate 683,621 downwards.
CCGATGCGTCCAGGAGGAACTAATCAACCACCTCCCGGACGCATCGGTGCGTACAGCGGTCGGGAGGTGGTTAAATAGTATCAAAATATTGTTGCACTCTGCAGTAAAATTGATATCCATCGACCGTCTAATATACCTCCAGCCACATAATCACTTGATCTTTTATGTATGTTGAATGCATAATTTTTGGGGCCTGTAATCTAACTGGCCAACAATAAAATTGTTATACGGTGACCACTTAATGTACCTCCAACCACATTATGAATTGTTTTTTTCTGTACGGTGAATGAATAATTTTTGGGGCCTGTAGTAATAAGGTTTGTACACAAACATAGAAGAGGATTCTTTACGGTAAGAGCAGTGAGACTATGGAACTCTCTGCCTGAGGAGGTGGTAATGGTGAGTACAATAAAGGAATTCAAGAGGGGCCTGGATGTATTTCTGGAGTGTAATAATATTACAGGCTATAGCTACTAGAGAGGGGTCGATGATCCAGGGAGTTATTCTGATTGCCTGATTGGAGTCGGGAAGGAATTTTTTATTCCCCTAAAGTGGGGAAAGTTGGCTTCTAAATCACAGTTTTTTTTTTTTGCTTTCCTCTGGATCAACTTGCAGGATGACAGGCCAAACTGGATGGACAAATGTGTTTTTTCGGCCTTATGTACTATGTTACTAATGTTTGGGGCCTGTACTCCACTGGCCTACAGTAAAATTGTTATGCACTGACCGTCTAATATACCTCCAGCCACATAATAACTTGTTCTTTGGGGCCTGTACTCCCGTGGTCTAAAATAAAAAATTTCTAGGCTTTAGCAGGAATTTTTGCAACTGATCCCCCTCTGGTTTGTCACTGTCCGTGTTGTAGGATGATTTGCACACTTCTAGTAAGTATTTGGTGGCTGCAAATATGAGCTGAAGGTTTTTCAGGTTCGCCTGTCATGAAAGTGAATGGGGCCTGCCGCGAACTTGTGGTTCGCGAACATTTGATCGCGTTCGCGAATCGTCTCGGCCGATATTCGCCCATCACTAGTCATCATCTGATGATCCATATGTTTAATGTGCCCATAGACTTTCATTACTTGGGCATATGATGAAAGAGAATTCTGTAAAATAGCCAAATGTTTGTACTTAGCTATCTCTGGCAATCCCACAGAGTTTAAAGGAGCGGCAGCCATACATGTCTGTCTGCCTCTCCATTAAAATGAGTGGACAAGCTCTGCGTTCTTATGATCGGCAGGGGCCCCAGCTGCTGGAAGCCAATCAGACACTTATGCGATAGAGGATAAATTGTTGTAATGGGACAACCTTATTTTCAACCCATTAACTATATAGCTATGACACAAGGTTATATGTAACTTATACATTAGATAAGAAATGAAGCATATAAGCAGTCAATAAATCAAAAGTCTGTCAACATTTACTCCTAATGAATAAATCAAATAGAAATAATGAACTTTCTATTTGGCCCGTATAACGTAAACCATATGTATATTTGTATGTCTCTTTAATTTTATGATAGCAACTGAATACATTAACAATTCTATCCCTCAGACTGAAGGCCTCATAATTATTTTACACATAATGATATATCAAGCCAGAACTCCTCCTGTAGACGCTGAGGAATTATAACATAGAAGTCTAAGTCATTACATAGTTCAGCAGAACAATATCCTATAAAACTCAAACCACCCTCAATGATTTTCTCGTCTAGAGATTAGGAGCACCATGGGGAGACTTTTAGGCTCTTGCTTGCATGAGAAAGTGAGGTCACACCCAGATCTATCACTGGTTTATGTGTTATCTTAATTTATGTTGTTTAATAAGCATTTGCGTTTTCGCAGTTTTAACCTGTGAACCAAATAATGCTCAGCACTCCTTCTGTAGTATTGGTTATTAAAAGGCGCCTCCATTTCCATTCAACATACAATTCTTTAGAATCAGTCACACAACCGAAATGAGTGTTGAACTTTGCACTGCCGTGTAATTGATTCATTATTAAGAAAAAAGATGTTGATACAAAGTATTAGGAGAGACAGCTGAAATCACAGATCGTGTGTGTTCTGCACAAGACTTGAAATGCATGGTGGTGTCATTATCTGAGCCTATAGCGGCAAAAGTACAAGGGTGTAAAAGAGGTTGCATTTGGAATTTTAATGGTTCTTCTGTGAACTTGTAAAACTTGCCTTGAGCCTAGATTTGTGGGAATCTATCAAGCAAGCTTTCACTTCAAATAGGGAGCATATTGCAGCCTAAAGTTATCCAGTTTAAATGGGAAATTCTGCCCGAGAAGCAAAAGTGGGGTTCTGGGTGAAATTTCCAGGTTGTCTTAATTTCTGGAGCAATTGTGTGACAAAAGTGGTTGTAATGTCAACCAGGTAACTATGACTGAAGGGCCCCAAAAGAACAATGAGATATTACTTACCACCATTCCCTCTACTACTATAAAAATGGCAAGGCCTGAAGGGCCACGATGTTAGGCATTACATTTGCTAATGACACTTGTTGGTCCATCTAAGGCTGAGTTCACACGGGCGAGTATTCCGCGCGGGTGCAATGCGGGAGGTGAACGCATTGCACCCGCACTGAATCTGTTCCCATTAATTTCTATGGGGCTGTGCACATGAGCGGTGATTTTTCACGCATCACTCATGCGTTGCGTGAAAATCGCATGCTCTATATTGTGCGTTTATCACGCAACACAGGCCCCATAGAAGTGAATGGGGCTGTGTGAAAATCGCAAGCATCCGCAAGCAAGTGCGGATGCGGTGCGATTTTCACGCACGGTTGCTAGGAGACTATCGGGATGGAGACCCGATCATTATTATTTTCCATTATAACATGGTTATAAGAGAAAATAATAATGATCGGGTCTCCATCCCGATAGTCTCCTAGCAACCGTGCGTGAAAATTGCACCGCATCCGCAAGCAAGTGCGGATGCGGTGCGATTTTCACGCACGGTTGCTAGGAGACTACCGGGATGGAGACCCGATCATTATTATTTTCCCCTATAACATGGTTATAAGGGAAAATAATAGCATTCTGAATACAGAATGCATAGTACAATAGCACTGGAGGGGTTAAAAAAAAAAAAAAATTTTTAACTCATCTTAATCCACTTGCTCATGCAGCCGGCATCTCTTCTGTCTTCTTTTTTGCTGTGTGCAGGAAAAGGACCTGTGGTGACGTCACTCCAGTCATCACATGGTCCATCTCATGATCTTTTACCATGGTGATGGATCGTGTGATGGACCATGTGATGACCGCAGTGACATCACCACATGTCCTTTTCCTGCACACAGCAAAAAAGAAGACAGAAGAGATGCCGGCTGCGTGAGCAAGTGGATTAAGGTGAGGTAATTTTTTTTTTTTAACCCCTCCAGCGCTATTGTACTATGCATTCTGTATTAAGAATGCTATTATTTTTCCTTATAACCATGTTATAAGGGAAAATAATACAATCTACCCAGCACCTAACCCAAACCCAAACTTATGTGAAGAAGTTCAGGTTTGGGTACCAACACATGCCGATTTTTCTCACGAGAGTGTAAAACGCATTACAATGTTTTGCACTCGCGCGGAAAAATCATGCATGTTCCCGCAATGCACCCGCACCTTTTCCCACAACGCCCGTGTGAACTCAGCCTAACTCGTACCACAGACGTGTATCTGCAGAAGACTGCCAATAAAAAAAGGGGTAAACCATGCAATATAAGTTGTATTACATAACGTTAAAATGAAAAGTAAAACTGATTGGATTTGTCTCAAGTTTAGTAAAAATTCGAGGTGGATCTGAATCCGAATTTTTGGTGATTCAATTTGGGTACATTTTGGTAAGAGACAGAGAAATTATAAAAAAATTGAAATGAATACATACATAAAAATGTTTTTATATAAGGTTGGATGGTACTCCAATTAGATTGCGTGGGTATTAGGAGATGGTTCTCAAACCAGATATTGATAATAGTTAGACTCCTGTACTCCACTTGGGTTTCAAAATAATGCTTTTTATTTATTTGCGGTTCCAGTCAAAAAAGTTTTTCGGCTAACAGCCTTCTTCAGTACAACCGGGTTGAGCCACATAGGAAGGGAAACAAAGCATCTAAGGTGGTGTCCCCATTCAGGCTATCGCCTACCGGAACACACGCCACACAGGGCCATAGAGCCCCCCTGACACGCAGCTTCCTGCCACCCACTGAGGGGACACTACCTTAGATGCTTTGTTTCCCTTCCTATGCGGCTCGACCCGGTTGTACTGAAGAAGGCTGTTAGCCGAAAAACGTTTGCCCCAACTGGCCTGAAAATTTGTGTATAATACACAGAGGTCTCCTAGGACTTATCTCTCTCTTGTTTCTGACTTTTTTTAAAAATGTAATAATAGTTAGACTCCTGTACTCCACTTGGGTTTCAAAATAATGCTTTTTATTTATTTGCGGTTCCAGTCAAAAATGTTTTTCGGCTAACAGCCTTCTTCAGCCTTCTTCTTATATTACATTTTTTTATGTATGTATTCATTTCTATTTTTTTTTATAATTTCTCTGTCTCTTACCAAAATGTACCCAAATTGAATCACCAAAAATTCGGATTCAGATCCACCTCGAATGTTTACTAAACTTAAGACAAATCCAATCAGTTTTACTTTTCATTTTAACTTTATGTAATAAAACTTATATTGCATGGTTTACCCCTTTTTTTATTGGCAGTCTTGATTTAGACCCAAATAAAATTGGTCAATTGATTTGGCCAAATTGAACTTAAATTGAATTTTGAGCATTTTGTTAATCTCTGTTGAAAAGCCTAGCTGTTCTAAAATATTTGGATGGTTGGCAAAGCTGGTGCAACCTGCATGTTAAGAGATCCATTATATATGTCCATAATCAGACACATGCAAAAACGGTGCTGACCAATGATGCACAGAATGTAAATAATTTTTGGACCAACAGTATAAAAACCTTTACAAAGCTGCATTTGTAAGGCAGCGATACGCGTGGGGGTATATTCCACAGTGCTTCGGGTCACAAGCAATCTCTTGGTATATCAGTTTGCAAATCTCAACATTGTAGATAACAAGTACTCTATGACATTTTTGGAGTTTCCATAGAACAAAACAACCCAACCAAAATGCTAAAATTAACATTGCTGTTATGGTATAATGTTGAAATTTATAAAACATATAGAACAGAAAAATAGATGAATTTATTCATTACTGCATTGTGATAACTTATTATTTTTTTTTTTTCCCTAAGTCTCCCAAGAAAGCAAAAAAGAAAATTGATGGAGGTGGTTCCAATGTGTTCTCCATGTTTGATCAAAGCCAGATCCAGGAATTTAAAGAGGTAACATTGGCGACGTTCGTAAAATAGGCTACTAAAAAAAAAACTGTGTATAAACATGCAGAGTTAGAAGACCCAGGTACCTCAATGGCAGCCCTTGCCCTGTACAAAACAAATACATAAAAGGACAGTGTAGATGAGCCCATAGAGAGAAAATTGAGTTACATAAGTCGGCCTCAATGAAAATGGATGCAATAGTGAAGAACTAATGGTGCCATAGAGAATATATACAGATACAGCCATATTTTGACTTCAATAAACATTTCCACTCGCAAAATAAAAGAAGAGCATGCTGCCATAGAGTAACTTGGTAATTAGGCACTTCAAAGTATGAATGTAATACTGATGAAAAATATATTTGCATTAAAGAGGCCTAAAACCACGTAAAAACCTTAATTATTAGGGAGAGTTTCTCTGAATCTTATGTGCGGTGGAATTTTGGCTAATGCTGAATAGGCTGCAGTAAAGAAGTAGATACAGCCTGCACTGACTCTGGACTTGAGGAGGCCAAGTATTTCAAGCTATAATGGCGTGTTACACTGGATAAAATTATTTCTTAGATTACAGCAACCATTTTATAGTTTATTCAGATCACATAAGGTTTTAGTCTGCAGATGCGGATGTGTTTCTAGATTATGTTCATAAACCGTTGGGCTAATGAGAGAAATAATTTTGTGATGTACATTTACTGCACTGTGTCATTATAGCTTTGGGTATTGTTGTCTATTCAACTCCAGTAGAGAGTTAATGCTGGCTGTATCTAATCGTATATTGGAACCCATCCAGCAGCATATTGTGCCTAGTATTAATTTAGTTGAAGGAACTTGGGGTGGGTTAATTGTATTTTAATTAAACCCCTTGTCAGGATTCATTAGCATACTAAACGTGGGTAATTCACAGAGGCTTTGTTTGTTGCTTATTTTTAAGTGAAAGTGAAATGTGTCACAGTGTGTAAGCGAGGATCAGAGAGGATGGGAGATCCTGCGGATCTTACTAATGCTGTGCTGTTTCCTTGTCACTAGGCCTTCACCATTATGGACCAGAACAGAGATGGCTTCATTGATAAAGGAGACCTGAGAGACACATTTGCTGCTCTGGGTAAAAGAAAAGTGATATCTAAATCAAATTCACATGCTCAAGTATGTAGGAAATGATTATACTTAAACTGAAGCTGCGTGAGTCAAAGGAGATATGTCAAAGTCAGTGAGCCAAAAGGGAAGTCTGCCAAACCGATTTAACGTGATCCTCTTGTTTATGGACTTGGAACCTCTAAGTGTTTAGTGAAGCACAGTTTAACTTGTTACATTTTGCTACAATACAGTTACATACTAGTTATATTTTGTGACTCTTTGTAACTAGAGGAGAGTAGCCGCTGCCTATAATTCTCACTATATACCATTGGACAATGATACATTTCATTTGACAAAATCTGCTGCAGTTCGCTAAGAAACAGCGAACTGATACCTTTTGGAAGATGCTTTCTGAAATAAAGCTGTAATGAAACCAGCCACTAATGCTGATGATGACATACACTTTGGCATTAATGCTGTAGATACCATCAGCTGTTAGGCCTTAAAGGAGTGTTCCAGGATTTTAATATTGATGACCCATTCTCGAGATAGGCCATCAATATTTGACCGGTGGGGGTCCGACACATTTACAATAATCTGCACTAGAAAAGTGGCCTAAAATATAAATGCAATCTATGTCAGCTCCTAGTTAGCGTTGGTTTTAGTTTCTGGCTCCCAGACATCACAGATGTGACAAATTTATTAAGAAAGCTGCGCCTCTTAATAAATTAGCCACATCTTATTCCGTCAAGTTTTTTTTTTTACTAAGACTAGCATTTGAAACCACCTATAAAATAGTAGACATCTTACAGTTATAACAGTCTCCTTCCAAATACAGCTTGTGGTATATTAGACACCTTTGTACAAAATCCTGGTATTACTGCCACTTTAAAATAAATAATAATAATTATTATATCATTATTTACATACAATAAAACAAAAGCAAAAAAAGAGGATAATATACACTGAGCAAAATTATAAATGCAACACTTTCGGTTTTACCCCCATTTTGCATGGGCTGAACTCAAAGATCTGAAACAGGTATGTCTGCAGGAATGTCTACCAGAGCTGTTGCCCATGCAATGAATGTTCATTTCTCTACCATAAGCCGTCTCCAAAGGGTTTTTAAAAAAAATTGGCAGTGCATCCAACTGGACTCACAATCGCAGACCACATGTAACCACACCAGCCCAGGACCTCCACATCCAGCATGTTCACCTCCATGATCGTCTGAGACCAGCCACCCGGACAGCTGCAGCAACAATCGGTTTGCATAACCAAAGAATGTCTGCACAAACTGTCAGAAACCATCTCAGGGAAGCTCCTCTGCATGCTCGTCGTACTCATCAGGGTCTGGACCTGACAGTAAATCGTCATCATAACCGACTTGAGTGCTCCCATTAGATGGCATCTGGCACGTTGGAGAGGCGTTCTGTTCACGGATGAGTCCCGGTTTTCACTGTTCAGGGCAGATGGCAGACAGCGTGTGTAGCGTCGTGTGGGTAAGCGGTTTGCGGACGTCAACGTTGTGGATCGAGTGGCCCATGGTGGCGGTGGGGTTATGGCATGGGCAGGCGTATGTTATAGACAACGAACACAGGTGCATTTTATTGTTGGCATTTTGAATGCACAGAGATACCGTGACGAGATCCTGAGGCCCATTGTTGTGCCATTCATCCATGACCATCGCCTCATGTTGCAGCATGATAATGCACGGCCCTATATTGCAAGGATCTGTACACAATTCCTGGAAGCTGAAAACATCCCAGTTCTTGCATGGCCAGCATACTCACCGGACATGTCACCCATTGAGCATGTTTGGGATGCTCTGGATCGGCGTATATGACAGCGCGTTCCAGTTCCTGCCAATATTCTGCAACTTCGCACAGCTATTGAAGAGGAGTGGACCTATACATACACAGGCCGCAATCAACAACCTGATCAACTCTATGCGATGAAGATGTGTTGCACTGCGTGTGGCATATGGTGGCCACATCAGATACTGACAGGTTTTCTGACCCCCTCCCAGTAAGGCAAAACTGTGCACATTTCAGAGTGACCTTTTATTGTGGGCAGTCTAAAGCACACCTGTGCAATATTCATGCTGTCTAATCAGCACCTTGATATGCCACACCTGTGAGGTGGGATGGATTATCTCGGCAAAGGGGAAGTTCTCACTAACACAGATTTAGACAGATTTGTGAACAATATTTAAGAGTAATGGGTCTTTTGTGTATGTAGAAAATGTTTCAGATCTTTGGGTTCAGCTCATGCAAAATGAGAGCAAAACCGAAAGTGTTGCGTTTATATTTTTGCTCAGTGTACATAGGATACAGAAAAGTCTGGTCTAGATCATGGATGGGATTCTCAGGCCTCATGCACACGGCCGTTGGGCGGCCGTGGCCGTATTGCGGCCCGCAAACGGCGGGTCGGCAATCCACGCCGCCGGCCGTGTGCACCCGCATCACGAATGCTGACCTATTCACTTGAATGGGTCAGCAATTCCGGAGATGCGGAACGGAGTCATGGAACAGAACACCGGAAGCACTACGAAGTGCTTCCGTGGTGTTTCTTTCTGTGGTTCCGCACCGGAAAAAAATATGACATGTCATATTTTTTTGCAGTGCGGACATACCACGGACCCATTCAAGTTGATCCATTGGGGACTATAATTGCGGTCGCCAATGCGCGGAATGGCCGCACAACGGCCATGTGCATGAGGCCTTAAAGAGATGGTGGCTTTTTGGAAAGTTCCACAGTATATATCGGAAGTTATTTGACAATTTATAAATTTCTAAATAATTATGTATTGATCTGTCCCTGATATAGACGTGTCAATCCTCCTGACAAATGTAGAATCACTTTTCTTTCTCAACGCTATTCTCATCCTTATTGGCAGCTAGTAGGTAACCACAGCCCAGAACCTAAATTTTAACATTTAATGGGTTTTCTGAGTGTTTGATACTGATGGATAGATCATCAGTATGTGATTGGTGGGGGTTTGACACCCAGCACCCCTTCTAATGAGCTGTTTGAAGAGGCCGCAGTGCTCTGGGGAGCACCACAGTCCCCTCACAACTTAGCAGGCACAGCAACTCCATTGGACTGTTCTTGGTATTGCAGCTCAGCCCCATTCACATTGAATAGGATTCAGCTGCGTCTAGGACATGTGATCAGTGGATATGAGGTCACTGTCCTAGCTGATCGTCGTGGGTGCAGGGAGTCGAACCCTCACCAATTACATACTGATGACCTATTCTACAACTCCTATAAGTTTCTTTTACATGTGGCAGAAAATCTTTGCAACTGAAAATCTGCTCCAGTCATCTGAGTGGGGTTGTTTTAGTGGGAAGCACATGGATTTCTGCAAGCCTCAATCAGATCAATGGAGCTGGTTTTCTGCAGCAAATTTTCTGCTACATGTGAATGCACCCTCAAGATTTTCCAAAAATAGTTCTCCATATATGCTAGGTACAATATGTACAATATGCCTTGCCCCCATCCCCAGTATTACAATGTGTCAGTCTCCCTCCGGTACATCAGCCTATATAGTGTCAAAGGCTTTTAAACATTCAAAAACAGAGTTTAATTCTTAGCTGTGTTTCCATTCTCAGATAAAGCTCATTAGTTTAATGTGAAATTCATGTAGATTCATGCTCTAACCAAACAAAGTACATGGCTTATACAGTACCTATTTTATGTCAGCATTTGCCTGCAGACAGTCTTATAAGCAGACAAATATTAACCCCTTCCTAACCAAGAAATTTTCCATTTTTGCGTTTTGATTTTTTACTCCCAACCTTCCCAGAGCCATAACGTTTTTTATTTTTCCATTCACATAGCTATATTAGGGCTTGCTTTTTGTGGGACAAGTTGTACTTTCTAATGTTTCAGATTTAATAATCCATATGGTATAGTAGAGCCCGCATAAAATATATAAAATGAAAACTAGAATGCAATTTCTCCACAGTTTATGGGTTTTTGTTTTTACGGCATTTCATATGCAGTGACTGACCTGTTATCTTCAATCTCTGGTCCAGTATAATTTCAAGGATACTACATTTTTATAGTTTTTCTTGTGTTTTAATACTTGGGAAAAAAAACTCATTTTTTTCTTTGCATCACCATATTCTAACCCTCATTAACTTTTTCATATTTATGTCTATGAATTTTTTTTTTTAGTGGGACGATCTATCCTTTTTATTTATACCATTTTGGAGAGTGTATGATATTTTTATCAATTTTTATTATTTTTCTTAGGTGGTGAAACAACAAACAAACTCAGCAAATTGTCAATTTTCTTTTTACAATGTTCACAGGATACAGGATAAATACATTTATATACTTCAGGTATTTAGGGACGCAGTAATGCCTATGATTTTTTTTATTATTATTGTTTTACCTCATTATCTCATTCTCCATATTTAAAATAAATATAAATAAAACAATACAAAAATAAAATCATAGGCATTACTGCTTCCCTAAATACCTGAAGTATATAAATGTATTTATCCTGTATCCTGTGAACATTGTAACAAGAAAATTGATTGAAATTTTTATATTTTAAATATTTTTTTACATTTTTAAAAACTTTAGAATTTATTTTTTTCACTTTTGTAAAGTTCCCCTAGGAATCTTTGGAATTACCCTTGCAGTCTAATGGAAGATTTACTATGTTCCTAGGAACATCGCTGTGGCAGGCCTCTGATACTTCAGAGGGCTGTAGGATGCCATAGCAACCAAACAGCACCGTAGATCTTGGAGAGAGGTAGCCGCTAAAAGCTTCTTGGGAAAGCTCTCTCAGATGCAGTGGTCATAACTGACCACAGCATGTGTGGAGTTAAAAGTAACAATAACGCCAATCACAGACATTGCCTCTGGTTGTCTGCTGTGTAGAACAGCAGAAACCTGCTGGCTATGGTGACTGCTCAGCTCCTGAGCAGGTTCCATCTTTAAAGACCTCACATCTGCCATACATGTCAGTTCACTGCTGATGTTCGGTGAAGATGTTATCTGTTAGTGTAAAGTAGATGTAGAATTTGGATAACAATAATATATAGTGTTGGAAACCTAAAATTTTCTTTTTTCTGGACAATGTATCAAAAAATTACTGACAGACAATATTTTTTACAGACAAATTGGAAAACCAGAAAGAATGATAAAGGTTATAAGTAATATGTGTCTATAGCTCAATGCATTGATATAAAAGTATTAGCAGTCTTTAGTGTGAGCCGTAAAATGATAATTACATTCATAATGATCTTCAACCACCAGCCTCAAAAAAACTTCACGAACACTGGAAAAAGTGGTCTATTTTTATGTACTGTCCAGGAATATATGGACAGTTGGCAACCCTGGCATGATGGCTCTATTGTTTTCTTGATAGGCCTAGATAAATATGTCCACAGAACAGCACTGCATTTATCAGTGTAATGTGTGATAATTTATTTGAGTAAATCAATCGCCCACTCTCTGTCCGCCATGCTAAAAGTCCAAACAAAGGAGGAAGTTAAAGAGACAAGACAGGAAGTGGAAGACATGGAGTTACCTAAGTTTGTTGTGTGTAAATTCAACTTACTCCTCCTTTGACAAGCAAGAGATTGTCAGAAAGGAACACTTCCTTCCCGACAATAGCTTGGTACATTGTTAAAGGGGCCTTAACAGTATGTAGTTAGTTCCAGCATGCTATCTTTTAAAATGTTAAAGTAAATGATTTGGGGCTTTGCATTTAAAAAAATAGAGATACTTTTAAAGGCAATTTATTTTAGACGTACCATGCCACTGAAAATTAAAAAGATTATGCCATGATTGATGTAAAATGAAAATCAGACATCATATAGTACATGACAATCTCTTTCTAACAAAGCTAGAACGAGCCCTGTACCTCACATGGATCCAGGGATCTCCCCATTCATTGCTCCAATTGCTCTGCTAGATTTATTTAAGGCTGGCATCTCGGGATGTGCGTCCCTTCTGCTGCAGTTCAGGGGACATGTACTTTCTACTGCAGCTCTCTCCCCCCAGCTGTCATAACTTATATGCCCTGTTAAACAGATCGACAGACCCCAACCAATGAGATGTTGATGACCTATCCTGGTGAAACAATCTCATGAAACAGGACAACCCCTTTAATGACAGATATACTGTAGGTTTGCAGCATACATTTAGTGGCACACAGGGCTAAATGTGATGTGAATTTAGCCTTAGAAAAGTACTAAGCTGGATATAATTCTTACTCATTCTTTTATTTTTATTCAGGTCGTATCAATGTAAAGAGTGAAGAACTGGATGACATGGTGAAGGAAGCACCTGGGCCTATTAATTTTACTATCTTCCTTACAATGTTTGGTGAAAAACTTAAAGGTACGACCATAAGCATACAAAAGACAATGCTAAGTGGGTCAGATTTAGGAAAATGCTTGAATGCATACCCAGGATTAATTCTATAAGTAAACTATCGATAAAATACGTCTGAACATGAATTGGTTTTATAAGGGATTGTTTGAGATAGGACTTGCTGAAACAAGTAAGGAAGCATCTACATGATGCCCCATGCCAAAGTGGTAGACGACATAAGCAAATTATAGTATCTGACTGCCATGTGCCCTTCCAATATCTTTGATACTTACCGGTAATTACAGATAACATGTATAACAATGCATTACACAATTATTTATGGATCTGTTTCTTGACTGATTTTGCATCAGGTAATGTAGACTTCTAAGAATTTAACCTTACTTATGTGCATGCAACCTTCTAAAACATTTGGTAGGACAAGTCCATAGCTTTACATTATATTATGAATGCATATTACAAGACACTCAGAACCATCAAGTACAGACCAAGATTTACTCTAAATTCACAGTTTCTCTAGTGGCCCTTAGATCACCTGATGTCATTGATAGATGTCTACAGCCTGAAAGTAGCATATGGCACCACTCCAAAAGAAAAATAAATTCTTTGTTCAGGTCATTCCTTGGGTTTGCATTTTTTTCAGATTATACCTGTGGTGTCTTCTGACATAAAGCCTGAAGATTATGAAAGGAATCCCAATAATATTGGGTATATTCTTTAAGGAACACAAAACTTTTCTTTGGTCCTATCTTCTCGTATTACAGTTAAAACTGAGAAATATAGAAAAGAATCTTATCTATATTTCTCAAGAGCTCAGCCATGTTTCCCTGCTCCTCACAGTCCTGGGATAAGCTGTAGGACAAGTAGTTGGAGCAGGAACCTCCCTGCTGTCTAATCAGCAGTAATACAAAAAAAACTGCCCCCTCAGTTGGTCTTAGGCTGGGTTCAGACCTGAGCGTTTTACATCGCATTCCTACACGCTGTAAAACGCTCAACAGGCAAGAACCAATGATTCCCTATGGAAATGGTTCTCACCTGAGCGTTTTACAGCGCGTAAAACGCCCAACGCCCCAAGAAGTACAAGGAGCTTCTTTGGGGCGTCTTGTCGCGCGTTCCCGTGCATAGACTTCCGGGAACGCACGACAATGGGCGTTCGCATACTACCGGAGCCGGGTATGTGAGACACCGGAGAATCGCGCATACACAGCGCTCAGGTCAGTACGCTCAGGTCTGAACCGGCTGTTAAACTGAAGATAGAACAGATCAACAGGTGATGAACTCCTTTATTCTCTGCAGGATTTCTACAAGGCTGGATAGAAAGTGCTGCAGACTGACAAATAGTGAGACCAAATATAATTATTTTTCTTGGATTTTCCAGGAATAGAAAAGCATGGTTGTTTTCTTTTTTAAATAAAAAAAAAAAACGGTGCCACAACTATGTACAGGTTGTGTGTGGTATTGCAGATCAGTCCTATTCACTTCAATAGAGGTGAGCTGCAATACTAGGGATGGACAGTTGTGGCACTGATTTTGGAAGAAAGCAGCCATGTTTTACTAATTCTGGACAACTCATGAATCTGAAAAACATCAACCACCTGTCTATGTGGGAGAGTTATATCAGAAATATATAGCTCTGGCTACTATAAAGAAATAAACCAGCTCATGAAAATAGCATAAAATAGCATAAAAGGTGAAGATTCACTTTGAGCTGGCCATACACATTACAGCAAATTATTGTAGTGAGGATGATCGGGCATTGGGTTGGATTATAACATTTCCATCCTTTCTAACCGCAGGGAATATGATGTAGCCCCCTTTCAATGTTAAATGGATTGTCTCACGTGGAACATTAGTGGCATATTGCTAGGATATGCCAGCAATGTCATGTAGGTGCGGTTTCCACCTCTGGGATCTAAATTTATCTCTAGAACAGAGCATCCACAATTCGGAAGATCGCACTGCAACATATGCAGCCGCTCTCCATTCATTTCTATGGGAGCACTGAAAATAGCAGCGTTCAAAAGTCCCATAGAAATGATCGCAAGCATAGTCACCACTCCATTCACTTTTATGGAATTGCCAGAAATAGCTGTGACTATGCTCGGCTATTTTCAGCATACCCATACAAATGAATAGAAGGCAGCCGTGCATGTGCAGTGCACTCTCCTGAACTTTGGGAGCTCTATTCTAGAGATAGTTGCAGGTCCCTGAGGTGGGGCTCGCACCCAACTGACATTGGTGATGTATTCTAGCAATATGCCACCAATGTTCCAGGTGATGAACCATTCTTTAAATGCACAAGATCCGTGCATTATATTCTATGATACCACAAGATGATGTTTCCAATATCTAGTCATAATTTCAGGCCCAAACTATGTGCATTTAAAACTTGGCTTAGATGACTATATGGTTGTCTCCACTGTGTGGGGATGTTGGCATTTCTTAGATGAATGCTCGGGTTATTCATATACTGTGATGACCACTATGGCTCTGAAGCACAGACAGGTGTTTTTGGTTCAATCCAGCTTTGTCAATTCTGAATTAAATGTAAGAAGCTTGTTGTATAATCTTCTTACATGATTTAACACAGATCATTAGCTGGCTTCAGAATTGGCAGTGATTTCTTTAAAGCAGGAGGAAGAGATGTCATTTAGAAAGGATAACAAATTTAATTATAATATGCATATTGTTTAATACCTCTTGAAGTCTACGTGCTCATAAAAATGTTCATAGTCAATACGGAAAAAATAATGACAACCATAATGGCATATGCAGAGTCCTTGTACAATGAAGAACTATAAAACTCTGTTGACCGTGGCTGCGGAAATATTATATGGTTATTGCTGGATATTTATGTCAGTGAGAGAAATACAATGAACAGCGCTCAGGACAATTTACTACTAGAAGGAGACACCAGGTAATTGACAGTGGGGATATTTAGCTGTAGTGGCACACTATGTGGACACTATGTGGGTATCTCCTCCAGTGCAGCTTATGAAAACATGCCACAGGGGGTTGGTTTTATAAATATGGAGTTTGGCCCAAGTACCATATTTTTCAATGTATTTATTCCAGGAAATATGCATGATAAGTCTGCCCTAAAATATTTGCTTCTTCTTGCCATTAGGAGCCATAACACTTCTACAGTTGCAAAATATTTGCTTCTGCTTGCTTTTGGAGACCTTTACACTTCTATAGCTGCAAGATTTTTGCTTCTTCTTGCCTTTAGGAGCCACCACACTTCAACAAATGCAACATATTTGCTTCTTTTTGCCTTTAGGAGCCATAACACTTCTACAGTTGCAAAATATTTGCTTCTGCTTGCTTTTCGGGACCTTTACACTTCTACAGCTGCAAGATTTTTGCTTCTTCTTGCCTTTAGGAGCCACCACACTTCCACAAATGCAACATATTTGCTTCTTTTTGCCTTTAGGAGACACCACACTTCCACAAATGCAACATATTTGCTTCTTTTTGCCTTTAGGAGCATCCACACTTTTACAAATGCTAAATATTTGCTTCTTCTACATTTCTACAAACAATATTTGCTTGCCTTTAGGAACTACCACATTTCCAACAAATGCAAAATATTTGCTTCTTCTTGACTTTAGGAGCCTTCACACTTCTACAAATGCTAAATATTTGCTTCTTCTTGACTTTAGGAGGCTCTACACTTCTACAGACAAAAACAAAACAAAACATTTGCTTCTTGCCTTTAGGAGCCACCACACTTCTACAGTTGCAAAATATTTGCTTCTGCTTGCTCTTTGGGACCTTTAGGCTGGGTTCAGACCTGAGCGTTTTACAGTGCGTTCCTACGCGCTGTAAAACGCTCAACAGGCAAGAACCAATGATTCCCTACGGGAATGGTTCTCACCTGAGCGTTTTACAGCGCGTACGATCGCGCTGTAAAACGCCCGACGCCCCAAGAAGTACATGAGCTTCTTTGGGGCGTCTTGTCGCGCGTTTCCGTACATAGACTTCCGGGAACGCGCAACAATGGGCGTTCGCTTGTCTCTGTATGCGCGATTGCAAACACTGGTACAATCGCGCATACAGAGCGCTCCATCGCGAACGCTCAGGTCTGAACCCAGCGTTACACTTCTATAGCGGCAAGATTTTTGCTTCTTCTTGCCTTTAGGAGCCACCACACTTCCACAAAGGCTAAATATTTGCTTCTTTTTGCCTTTAGGGGCATCCACACTTCTACAAATGCTAAATATTTGCTTCTTCTACATTTCTACTAACACAAAATATTTGCTTGCCTTTAGGAACTACCACATTTCCAACAAATGCTAAATATTTGCTTCTTCTTGACTTCTAGGAGGTTCTACACTTCTACAGACAAAAACAAAGCAAAACATTTGCTTCTTGCTTTTAGGAGTGACCACATTTCCACAATTGCAAAATGCTTGCTTTTTCTTGCTTTTAGGAGCCTCCACACATCCACAAATGCTAAATATTTGCTTCTTGCCTTTAGGCACCACCACACTTCTACAAATGTTGACTAATGTTCAGCCCATTATTTTTTTTTGTTTACTTCCTGCACAGTTTTGAAAATATTTCAGCTTTCCTGAAAGCGGTCACCAAAGCAATGTCTGCTGTTGTCAAAACAACAGATTTTCCTTTACTGGGTTTCAACATGACCATATCATCTCTTGCCAAGGTCATAATGGTACCACAGAGATAACATTGAACAGGTTTGCGCCCCTGGGGTACCAGGATAATGACCTCTATTATAATTGACCATTGCCAATCACTCCCCTTGGATCGGGCTGTCATTTTCATTGTATTGTTCCTTTCAAGTGAGTAGGGCTGAGTTTTTAATGACGAGATTAGAAGAACAAAGCATATGTCTTTGCAGGTCTGAAGAACAAAAGAAAATTACTGAACTGGTGAAAACTCTATCACATGACTATGTCTAGAACAATATAGTGACAAGATTTTGGGTCTTAGGAATTCTCAGAACATGTGGAGAACAGCATTTATTTATTTCTTGCACAGAATTATCTGGTTCATCTGATTAAACTCTAGTAAATGTTAGTGAGTTGGAACTTCCTGGGTCGTATAATAATCAGTGTGCCTTAAAGAGCACCTTGGAGGAGGCATTATTTTAAGCAGTAGGATCAACACTACCAGACAGTAAGGGCTCTTGCAGACGAGTGTTTTTGTCACTGTGGATTACCTCCAGGGTTGGACCACCAATGAGGTCAGGTGAGGCGATCGCCTCAG
Organism: Bufo gargarizans; assembly: GCF_014858855.1. Lineage (NCBI taxonomy): Eukaryota > Metazoa > Chordata > Amphibia > Anura > Bufonidae > Bufo > Bufo gargarizans. Next base: position 665,634 of record NW_025334170.1, on the reverse strand, counting down.
GCAGCACCAGGTAGGGGCAAGAGGGGGTCAGCGGAAGGGCCATGGGCAATAGGGTTTAGGTTAAGAAATCAGCATGGGGCTGGCGCTGTATCAGTTTTTGCCTCCAGAAAGGGTAGGTGCATCCCTGGGTACCTGCCATGCAAAAGGTTGAAAAGCACTACTTTAGAGCATCTATTAAGTTGAGTTAGTAACTGCTCTGTTATGTATCCGCTCTTTTTTGGTGGAATACAGAACTTTTCTTTCTACAAGAAGTAATAGATAACTGACGGAATGCTTCTTTTTTTAACATGATAAGTCAATGATGCATGCAAATGGAATATATTTTGTTTGCATATGTCATTCCATTCTATTAATGGATACATTTTTTCCCCTTTTTCTGTTCTTCTAATGGATCAGAAGAATGGAAACCTCAATGCAGACGTGAATAAGGCCATACTTAAAGAACTAGTATTATATCTAGAGATGAGTGAAGTATTTAAAAATTCTATTCTGCTGCTTCGCTGAATTTTACAAAAAAAATCCACTTTGTGACAAATTACTTGTCACAAAGCGCTTTTTATGGTAAGTAGTGGCTGCAATGACAGGGAGCGGCGATTGTGCCTCCCTCCTCATTGTTCCCCTCAGCTGCCGCGTTCATACATGATCACAACATCTGATATAAATAAAAGAGTGTAAAAGAGTGATCCATTTGCTCCCGTCGCCATCTTGCATGAAGGTCTGACGTGCGTCATCTTGTGTGGCCCAAGATGATGTCATCATGCTGGCCGGGGTGGTGACGTCATAAGTCACCGCGCACGGGATTTGAACCGAGATCTTCAAGCAAGACAGCGGCGGGCAGGTAGGTATTATTTTTATTTTTTTACACTATTTCAGGTTAAATCTATTTGCTACCGCGAAGCACGAGGAAATTTGGCTTTGCGGAGAATCAATTTTATCCTATTTGTGGACTTCGATTCGCTCATCCCTAATTATATTGTTTATATCTTACATTTGCTAGCTCTCTTTCAAGGTCAGGATGAATCTTTTTGTTCTTGTAGTTTAATACTGGTTTACCTTCTATTAAGACAATGGTTTCAAAAATATCTGAAATTTTTAATTTTCTTTACATTAAACGAACAGTAACTGATACAGGAAAGATTGAGAGCTTCCGTAATAATAAGAGTTATCTCAAATGCTCGTATCTATTTATGTAGTATTAACTGCTTGATGTTTTCTATTGAGTGCTAGAAAAATGCATTTGCAGCTTGCGGAGAAAATAACGTTGACACACATGAAAAGGAGCACTTTATTTACCAACTAATCAATAAAGGATGAGTTATATGTGACATTGTTTCAGACAAAGCCTGAAGAAATAGTGAGAGACAAATGTAGAACACTGCATGAAATGGTGGGAACCCAAGCTTTGTGAAATGCCTCATGTTTGCCACCGGCAGTATGATTGACAATAGGGAACTGAGCGTAAAGAGATATTGATTGAAAAGGAAAGACGCTCAGTGATCCCTTGAAGGCACATAGCACACAATCTTCCAACTACAATAATGCATCTCTCTGCCCTTAAGTATATTTCAGGAGATTTTTATTTCCTTTATCGACAGTCTGCTCAAGTGAAACTTAAGTGATGCACTTGGATATTGAACAAGTAAATCCCAAGGAAAATGCATTTGCTTTATTGACTAAGCATAAAAAAAAGAGCTGAATAAATATGTAACAAATAATACAGCAGATAAAGCGTAGAGGAATATTAATTGTTAGCCATGGAAATAGAGCATATGCGGCACATGGGGTTTGCAGAGATTTCAGTCAATAAATCCAATGCTATAATATTCAATTATGATGCCCCTTTCTCCTACCTTTTTCTACCTAGATAAAGTTCCAATTTACACCTAATGCTGCTAAAATTATTGCTGTAAAAACCTCTGCTGCCTGTCTTCTAGTACTAGAACTGAATTATCCAATTTTACTTGCTTATTGGGCTATTTTTAAAGGAACAGCACATGTTAAATTAATATACTGTATTATGCCTACTGCAGGCTCTGATGGGGTGGTCATAGGTTAGACTAGGGCAGGGGTAGGCATACTAGGCAACCTCCGCCTCCCAGCTGTTGTGAAACTACAACTGCCAGTATACATACTTGCTCTGCTTTTCTAAGAACTCTCATAGAAATGAATATAGCATGCTGGGAATTATAGTTTCACAACAGCTGGGAGCCGGAGGTTGCCTACCCCTGGACTAGGGCCTCATGACGACTTTGGTTGCACCATCCATACTTGGGCATCATAGATGTGACCTTGAGGGCAACTTTGATTCAACTTGGTTACACATCTTTTCCCTCTCAATTTTTTGTTGTTGCAAAGTATGGAACTTTTGGGCCATGACAAGTTGCAGAAACTTATATAACAAATTGTTTAACTTAAGGCTTTTCTACGGGAACATTTTTGGATTTTCATGGTTAGCAAACCACAGAGGGTGTTGTCAAGGTGGACCTTTTTTTTACCCATTCATGCCATATAGGGATCTGGAATTTGCTATCGGGACTAGTGATGAGCGGCAGGTGCCATATTCGATTTCGACGAAATTCGCGAATATTCGATAGAATATTCGTTTTATATTCGTCGAAATCGAATATTCGTCATTATTCTTGTTATCGCGATTAATATGCGATTTAAATAATCGAATTTCGATTTTAACTTAAAGGCTACTCTCCTATTGAAATCGCAATTCGATTTTTTCAAGTTATAATAATCGAATTTCGATTTTAACTTAGCACTGCTATATGCCATATTAGTTAGCCTAATATGGCATATAGCAGTGCTAAGTTAAAATCGAAATTCGATTATTATAACTTGAAAAAATCGAATTGCGATTTCAACGTAATTCTCAAATCCGACAGTACATTCTAGTATATGGAGTCGTTCCCATGGTGATGGGGACGCTCCATAAGCATGGAATATGGCTTCAATGGCTTGGTAGAATTAGCGAATTGACGAATATATTCGTTATATTCCACAAAACGAATATAACGAATGTATTCGTCATATTCCACAAAACGAATATAACGAATGTATTCGTCATATATCACAAAACGAAGATAACGAAGTATTCTGCATCTTCATTTTAGCTACCTATTCATAAACTTCGCTAATTCTAGCAATGATATAGGAAAGTTGACTATAGAGACAGCTAAGTATAATTCGCTATGCGATTATATGACTGCTTTTTTTTATAAATAGTATAATTATAATAATTATCAGGTATTATAATTATTCTATTTATTTAAAAAAAAGCAGTAATATAATCGCATATCGAATTAAACTTAGCTGTCCAGTCAGTGCCCGTTGCCGCTTCTACCGACTTCCATGCTCATGGAGCGTCCCCATCACCATGGGAACATCTCCATATACTAGAATGTACTGTCGGATTTGAGAATTACGTTGAAATCGCAATTCGATTTTTTCAAGTTATAATAGTCGAATTTCGATTTTAACTTAGCACTGCTATATGCCATATTAGTTAGCCTAATATGGCATATAGCAGTGCTAAGTTAAAATCGAAATTCGATTATTATAACTTGAAAAAATCGAATTGCGATTTCAACGTAATTCTCAAATCCGACAGTACATTCTAGTATATGGAGATGTTCCCATGGTGATGGGGACGCTCCATGAGCATGGAAGTCGGCAGAAGCGGCAACGGGCACTGACTGGAGCAGCCAGGAAGCCAGGAATCCAAAGGACAGGTAAGAACAACTTTAGGGAAGTGGGAAAGAAAAAAATATAACAATAAAAAAAAAAAAAAAAAAAACGAATATTCGAAATATCGAATTTATATCACTATATTCGAAATATTCGCGAATTAGCGAAGTGCCGATATTCGCGAAAAAAATTCGATATTCGAATATTCGCGCTCAACACTAATCGGGACTACCAAGCTGCTAACTAGAAATAGTCTCTGCTCATAGGCTGTTGACCCAGGCAGGTTAAGAGACTCCGGTGTGTGGAACCAAGAAGAAGAAGAAGAAAAAGAAGAAGAAAATCCCTTTATTGTCCCTCAGTGGGGAAATTTTGGCATAACAGCAGCAATCACATTCACAACAGGAGCAAAAAAAGAGTAATTAGAAATTACAGAGTAAAATACAAGAAAAACATAACACAGAATTTGCTTAAAAAATTCACTACTGGGTTTCTGGGAACAGTGGTGGTTATAAATCCTAACCACTGCTGGGAGGAAGGACCTCCGATAACATTCCTTCGTGCATCTAGTATGCAGCAGTCTAACACTGAAGGAGCTCTCCAGCTCCACAACAGCTTTGTGCATGGGGTGGGAGACATTGTCTAACAATTATGTTCATTTTGCTAGAGTTCTTCTGTCACCCACCTCCTGCACTGGATCAAGGGGACAACCTAGGACAGAGCTGGCCTTCATAATGAGCTTATCTAATCTCTGTCTCTCAGCCAATAGATAAGCTGCTCCCCCAACAAACCACACCATAGAATATGGCTGATGCCACCACTAAGTCAAAGAAGGTCTTTAGAAGTGTCCCCTGCACCACAAAGGACCTCAGTCTCCTCTACAGATAGAGTCTGCTCTGACCCTTTTTTAATAGAGCATCAGTGTTATGGCTCCAGTCCAGTTTGTTGTTCAGATGAACACCCAGGTACTTATAAGAGTCCACCACCTCAATGTTTGTTCCCTGTATATTCACTGGAACCAAAGCAGAGGGCCTGTGTCTGCTGAAATCCACCACCAGCTCCTTGGTTTTGCCCGCGTTGATCTGAAGCTGGTTCTGCTGACACCAGTCCACAAAATCCTGTGTCCCCTGTCTGTACTTTGAGTCGTCCTCACTTGTGATAAGGCTAACTATGGCAGAGTCATCAGAGAACTTATGTAGGTGGCAGCCTGGGGAGTTGATGGAGAAGTCTGCAGTGTAGAGAGTGAAGAGGAACAGAGCCAGCACAGTTCCCTGTGTTGCCCCTGTACTGCAGATCAGCTTGAGATTTAACAAACTGTGGGCATTCTGTGAGGTAATCAAGTACATCCAATGTGACATGTGGTGGTCCACTCCTGCCATCTCCAGCTTGTCCCTCATAAGTCCAGGTTGGATGGTGTTAAAAGCACTGGAGAAATAAAAAAACATGATCCTCACAGTGCTTCCAAGGGGGCAGGCAAAAGCTTAGTTAGGGAACATGATGAGATCAGGACAGGCAGAGTTTGTTCAATAAGGTATTCAGGTAATAGGCAGAAAAAGGTTTAATCCGGTAAATAGACAGAGGTTGGGTAGAGGAGGTCAGAACAATTCAACAGCACACCTTTGCAGGACTAGACAAGCTAGGAACCTATAGCTCAGGCATCTGCCAAGAGGCAGGTGCCTTATATACCCCATAAAATGCTGTCATTGGATGGAAACAGATGAGCTCGTGCTTGGTCTGGTCCTTTAATAGCCGGGGAATGCATGTGTACCCAAGGGAACAAGCACCACTCTACCTATGCACCAAGTTGTCTAGGTACAACATAGTGAATCGGTTTTGCAATTTGAATTAGTTCTTGCAATTTTGACAAAGGAAACAACTTGATATTGTTACAAGCTGAGGGTTCTAGATTTAATATGGGACTATTGGTAATGGACGCAATCTGAATTCATGTACCATTATGCAAGATAGTTAACACTGTGCTTATTATTTCATTATGATTCTAAATATCCAGTATTTTTTAAGGCAGATATAGTCACCCCAGCCTGCGGTACCTGGAGAAAATCCATTGCCTACTCCCTGCAGCTCCATTCCAGCTTTCTGGCTCTCTTCACTTGTCTTTCGGCCCCATCTGTAAACTTCTGGATGGAGGGGACCCCTTGTGTCAAGTGGCATGTCACTGTTGGGTCTTGTGCTGCATGAGGACACATTACCACTGAGGCCTGCCATTGGCTGCTGTAGTTCACATAACCCTGTCCATCCGGAAATTTACAGATGGAGATATGGAACAGGTGAGTATGGATTTTTCCATAGACTAGATTGGATATTTTTAAAGCAGAAAACCCTTAAAATTTTAATGTTTGTACCCCCTCCTGGTATTAATGATGGCTGACCAGCTCAACAGGCTAGTGAATAGGCAGAAGCAATGTGTCATTATAGGAAGCAGTATAGTGGTAGTGCTTAGCTGTAATAACAGTACTGTAGCCCATTAAGTGCCCAATGACAGACTTTTAGTGCTGTTATTGCTGATAACTAGTTTATATCTGTTTGGCTGTAGCAGTTTTCAGAAATATCAGTTATATCTTTTCCAGAAACACAGTACTTTTCATTTACAGCTGCAATTTACTACCAATGCTATACCATTAAAATAACTGAAAATATATAGGACATACATTTTTGCAATAAACATTCACACAAAAAAAAAAAAGAACCTAGAAAGTCACAATCTAGGAATGGGTTCTGACCACCTTCTTCCTCTCATATGCAGCTGAACTAGAAGTGCCTGTAGCTCATATGAATGTCATCACTGACAGTGCTGGACTTCAACAAAAGCAAATTAGTAGTTAAAAGGATACTTCAAGGAGTAATTTTTAAACATATTGTTCATAGAAAACATAATTTTTGCTATTTCATTCCTTAAAAGTTATGCCATTAAAATTAAAAACAAAATATTGTTCTTCTTTAGCAGAGCTCAGAGAGATATAAAGCTCTAAAAGGGACAGGAGAATTATATCAGTTTCTGACACTGCTGCAAAGGGAAGAGATTATCTCCAGTATAATCCCATTATAATAGTAGGTAGCAGATTGGAATGACTGACAGAATGACAGCTATTTTGTTCTCTTGATAGGCCTAGATAAACATATAATAAATAGGACTTCCAAGCCAGTATTTTATAATCAGACTAATCATCAAACCACTAAGAAACCCTGCGGCCGTAGAGGAATCCTGTTATGGATTCTGGTATAACGAAATAAAACGGAAGCCTTTAAGAGTCATTCCGTTTTGATCCATCATAAAAGAAGTCTATGGTCATGTGTAACGGATCTTTCTGGTTTCTGTTATGCAAGACGAAAAACAAAGTCCTGCATAACGGAAACCAGATGGATCCTTTATGCTTGGCCATAGACTTCTATTATGACAGATCAAAACAGAATGCCTCTAAAAGGCCTCCATTTTGCATTCCGTCATATAATTCCGATATATTCCGTTATAATGGAATCCATAACAGGATTCCTCCAGTGCCTGAGCGCCGTACCCGAACCCAATTTGTGGCATTGGGGGTTGGGGTGCCGTTTCAGTTTTTGCCTCAGGCAGCAGAAAGGCTAGGTGCACCCCTGGCTGGTGGTCATATCGTGATTCAACTGTATATAAAGACTAGGACTGTGGCGATCAGGAACAGTTGAGCTTGGCAAAATTACAGTCTGAAATGACTCTAAAATCAGCTCCAAATTAGTTTTTTTCAGAGTCTGGACCCAGGGGAAGGTGCATTGACATTCTGGTGGGCTAGTCTGAATGACAAGCATTTAGATGCCTAAAGCAGTTTTGTTTGTAATGCCAGTTAGTAACTATTTTGAATTTGTCAAATGATATAATGATATGATTAGTGTTGAGCGAATCGAACCTGACAAAGTAGAATTCGATCCGAATTTCAGGGAAAATGTTATTCTCCACAAAGCTAAATTTCCTCGTGCTTTGTGGCAATGAATTGATTTTCCCTGAATGGCAGTAAAAAATAAATAAATAAATGAATTATACTTGCATCATTCGTTTGAGCTCGAAGAGCCGGCCTGCACCATCTTGATTGAAGATCAGGCGTGAAATCCCGTGTACAGTGACGTCATGATGGCAGCGGCTGGCTCTTCGCAATTAAATGGATGAGGGTAAGTATGATTTTTTTTTACTTTTTAAAAATGTTACACTGTAATATTAATGTCAGATGCCACGATCAGCTATGAACGTGGCATCTGATGGGTACAATGTACAATCACAAAAGTAATTTAAGTAACATTGCCCCCCCCCCCCCCCCACAAACAGCATCACAGTTTAAACTACAACCAACACATTTTATGAACTTTATACTTTACAAAACTATACATGACCTCTTTAGTGAAAACTATAATTAATTAGATCCAAATAAGGCAAATTCTATTGCTTATTCTGTATTGGGATGAATAATGGCTGCTGCAATCATTTGTCCCCATAGAGATTCATAGTTTATTTGCAGCACTTTCCTGTTTAAACAGGATGATGTGCTGCTAACAAGCAATGATTTTATAAGCTGCATAAAAAATGGATCACCCAGCTAACAAGCATTTTGCTTGTTTTTTGGGTGTTCAATGGCATATTTAGACCAGGCCATTATTGGAAACAAGCAATTGTAGGAACATGCATAATTGGCCCAATGATGTGGTTATGCAACTGGGCCCCCAGGTTGTCTCCACTGCTTCTGATCTGGATTATTGGTAACAACGTCTGTGCTTGTAGCTGAAGGTAATTAGCAGGTGATTTTCTCGAATTATTAACATATAGATGTACTGTATGCGATAGTAGAGTTTTTGTTGGATCAATTCGAAAATAATTAGCAGTAACATGATCTTATTAAAGGGGTTTTCCAGTCTGTAGATATTGATGACTTACCCTCAGCATAGGTCATCAATATGTGATTGGTGGAGTCTGACACCCAACACCACCTCCGATCAGCTGTTTACAGCAACTGTAGGCTCTGGAAACAACACAATAGAAAGAGCCAGAAGTAAAAGGCTCTGGACACTGTAGTGCCTGTGTCTGGGTACTGGAGCTCAGGTCACATTCAAGTGAATGGATAGGTCATCAATATCTACAGATTGGAAAACCTTTAATAAGATCATGGTACTGCTAATTTTTTTCTAATTGATGTGATTATTCATATATACCTAGCGTGTGACCCTTTTTATGCTTATTGTACACCCAATTGTTATTTTTCTTTAGAGGTTTTCCAACTGTTTTGTACTGATGACCAATCCTCGGGATAGGTTATCAATATCTGATCGCTGGTGGTCCAACACTAGGGACCGATCAGCTATTTGAGAAGACAACCTAGAGCAGTTGTTTAAAAATGAAAAATTATGGAAGATGGATCTCAGTCCTAAGTTGACAAAAAAAAGGTTTGCAATGTGGTCTTCTAGGCTGGAGAGACAGAATCTATCTAACAAAAACAATAGGCCAGGCATGTCCAAACTGCAGCCCTCCAGCTGTTGCAAAACTACAACTCCCAGCATGCCCTAATAGCTGTAAGCTATCCATGCATGCTGGGAGTTGTAGTTTTGCAACAGCTGGAGGGCTGCAGTTTGGACATGCCTGGCCTATTGTTTTTGTTAGATAGATTCTGTCTCTCCAAACAACTGCTCTAGGTTGTCTCCTCAAATAGCTGATCGGTCCCTAGTGTTGGACCACCAGCGATCAGATATTGATAACCTATCCCGAGGAGGGCCGCACTTTGGACATGCCTGCAATAGGTGAACTGGGAATAGCCCATGGAATAGCCTACAGTAACCGTGGATGCATACTCGAATTCTACGTGTGTACTGGTTGACTTCCATAGTCTGGACAAGAAGAAGCCAAGTAGCAGTGAAACTCTGGTTGGAAACATGCATTGAGCAGAGGGAAGCCAAAAGGAGGGCCAATAACACACAGAAGAATGAATGGCTAAAAGCAGCCTTCAAAAAATTCATAAAGTAATAAAGTAGATACTTTTCCACTACAGTATATGTGTATACACTGCAGTTTTCAATGTAGATGAAGTAGCCTTCACAGTTTATTTGCTATTATTTTATCTATGGCCTACAGCAGGGATCAGCAATAGCTCTGGAACTCCAGCTGTTCTGAAACTACAACTCCCAGAATCCTCCTTTCTCTTCTGTGGGAGTCACAAGAACAGCCGAGTAGGTTTGCATGCTGAGAGTTGTGGTTTCACAGCAGCTGGAGTGCCGAAGGTTGCTGATCCCTGGCCTACAGAATAATCTTAGTATGACATACTGTATCTGTTACGCAGTATTATGATATATTTTTACATTATTTCTATATGACTAAGATTGACAGGTAATTGTTTCTATACATTATGGCTATTACAACTCTAACAAATTGGCATCTTAAGAAACCATTTAACTCTACAGCTGCCTTTTACACACATATCAATACCCAGCAAAAAAAAGTAATAATGGTATTGCCCTCCAGGTAACAAACAGAGTGACTGGAAATATTGAGTGAGACATCAATGATGGGGCTGTCTAATAAGTTCATTTCACTCCTTGCTTCTTGACAGCTTTCCCCCAGGCCCTGCCACTCTTTTAGTAATTTAAAGTTTGCAAGGTGCTAAAGTCATTTCTGGTTGCGGACTCTTTAGGCTGGGCCAAATCGGACAGAAGAGCATTTAGTCAAAGATAACTCATTTCTTAAGACATCTGGGGAGAGTGATAGATATGGAACTGACTAGCTTCACGTTAAAATGATGTGAACACATGTGAACATGTGAGACATATGTTTCATGAATTATGTTTATTGTAGGCACAGACCCAGAAGAAACCATCTTAAATGCTTTCAAGATTTTTGATCCTGATGGTAAAGGTCATATAAAAGCAGATTAGTAAGTATGCAATGTTTACTACATGATGCAAATGAATCAGTAACCATAAATGTATTTTCTTTTATACTAATACAAAGTATTACAAGTAAATACCTTTATTTTAAGTATTTTATGTGGATATTTAAATAAATTAAGTAATGTGGAAATTTAAGTCAGAAATATGACAACTAGGGCTCATTCAAACCACCAAAAATCCCAACCCAGCTGCGGATCTAATGACCCAAAATACCAGCATGCTAAAGTTCCCTGGTACTGTTTGAGTCATTAGACTTGCAACAGTTGCTAATACGTGGGTGCATTAAGGTTGTCTGGATGGAATTTAGGTAATATAACCTAGGTTATTGTGAAAAGCAACAGTAATGAACCCTTTAGTTTGCAAGTTCCTGACTAAGAACCAGCGTAGATAAAGGTTACTATATGACTTAGGGTTACCTGGATCAGATAAAAGCACCTGTATCGCCATCATTTTTCTAATGATAATTGGAATATAACCATTAACAGATTGTTATGCATTTTGAATAGTGACTAAAGGCCAAGTTGGAAGATTTATATTTTCTTTAAAAGACTCTGTCAGCAGTTTTGACTATGCTAAACTGCTGAATGCGCTAGTTTGGGGCTAGTCAGAGCAGTACTGATATACCTATTGTGAAGCTTTTATCATCAGGAGTAGTGAGAATATGAACTTTTATTCTGCCAGATTCTGCTTCATGGGTTTTCAGGAGGCAGAGCTTCACCAAGAAGTGGTCTCTATTAGAGATGAGCGAATCAAAGCTGACAAAATTTAATTTGATCAGAATTTCAGGAAAACTTTGATTTGCAACGTGGAAAAAAAAGACAGAAAAAATTGTGTATAAGTGCAGGGAAAGGATAGTAATCATTTCACAGCATCTTAGTGCAGGGAGAGACGTCAGAAGGCTCTAGGGACATTAATAGGAAAGTTATTTACAAGTGAAGGGAAAGATTATTTGGGGATCTAAATAGTCATTAGACAGCTCTGTCATTGCAACTTTTTGTTATTGGGCTTGTAAGTGTTATGTTGAAAAGCCTTTAGTGGCTTATATCTTAGTATCTTATTCAGTACCACAAGAAAGATTTCAGTAAAAAAATTAAAAATATATACGCACTGCAACGTTGCAGTTATTTCTGGTGAAAGCGTATAGGGGCGGATTTCAGTAAAAAAAATATATATATACGGGTATACATATACATATATATATATATATATATATATACAGGTCCTTCTTAAAAAATTAGCATATTGTGATAAAGTTCATTATTTTCTGTAATGTACTGATAAACATTAGACTTTCATATATTTTTGATTCATTACACACAACTGAAGTAGTTCAAGCCTTTTATTGTTTTAATATTGATGGCATACAGCTCATGAAAACCCAAAATTCCTATCTCAAAATATTAGCATATCATGAAAAGGTTCTCTAAACGAGCTATTAACCTAATCATCTGAATCAACTAATTAACTATAAACACCTGCAAAAGATTCCTGAGGCTTTTAAAAACTCCCAGCCTGGTTCATTACTCAAAACCGCAATCATGGGTAAGACTGCCGACCTGACTGCTGTCCAGAAGGCCATCATTGACACCCTCAAGCAAGAGGGTAAGACACAGAAAGAAATTTCTGAACGAATAGGCTGTTCCAGGAGTGCTGTATCAAGGCACCTTAGTGGGAAAGTCTGTGGGAAGGAAAAGGTGTGGCAGAAAACGCTGCACAACGAGAAGAGGTGACCGGACCCTGAGGAATATTGTGGAGAAGTACCGATTTCAGACCTTGGGGGACCTGCGGAAGTAGTGGACTGAGTCTTGAGTAGAAACATCCAGAGCCACCGTGTACAAGCGTGTGCAGGAAATGGGCTACAGGTGCCGCATTCCCCAGGTCAAGCCACTTTTGAACCAGAAACAGCGGCAGAAGCGCCTGACCTGGGCTACAAAGGAGCAGCACTGGACTGTTGCTCAGTGGTCCAAAGTACTTTTTTCAGATGAAAGCAAATTTTGCATGTCATTTGGAAATCAAGGTGCCAGAGTCTGGAGGAAGACTGGGGAGAAGGAATGCCAAAATGCCTGAAGTCCAGTGTCAAGTACCCACAGTCAGTGATGGTCTGGGGTGCCATGTCAGCTGCTGGTGTTGGTCCACTGTGTTTTATCAAGGGCAGGGTCAATGCAGCTAGCTATCAGGAGATTTTGGAGCACTTCATGCTTCCATCTGCTGAAAAGCTTTATGGAGATGAGGATTTAATTTTTCAGCACGACCTGGCACCTGCTCACAGTGCCAAAACCACTGGTAAATGGTTTACTGACCATGGTATTACTGTGGTCAATTGGCCTGCCAACTCTCCTGACCTGAACCCCATAGATAATCTGTGGGATATTGGGAAGAGAAAGTTGAGAGACGCAAGACCCAACACTCTGGATGAGCTTAAGGCGGCTATCGAAGCATTCTGGGCCTCCATAACATCTCAGCAGTGCCACAGGCTGATTGCCTCCATGCCACGCCGCATTGAAGCAGTCATTTCTGCAAAAGGATTCCCGACCAAGTACTGAGTGCATAACTGAACATAAGTATTTAAAGGTTGACTTTTTTTGTATTAAAAACACTTTTCTTTTATTGGTCGGATGAAATATGCTAATTTTTGGAGATAGGAATTTGGGGTTTTCATGAGCTGTATGCCAAAATCATCAATATTAAAACAATAAAAGGTTTGAACTACTTCAGTTGTGTGTAATGAATCTAAAATATATGAAAGTCAAATGTTTATCAGTACATTACAGAAAATAATGAACTTTATCACAATATGCTAATTGTTTTTGAAGGACCTGTATATATATATACACTGCACTGTTGCAGTTATTTCTGGTGAAAGCATATAGGGGTGTATTTCAGTAAAAATAAATATATATATGCACTGCACTGTTGCAGTTATTTCTGTTGAAAGCATATAGGGGCGTATTTGAGTAAAAAAAGAAAAATATATACGCACTGCACTGTTGCAGTTATTTCTGGTGAAAGCATATAGGGGCGTATTTCACTACAACAGGAAAAATATATTCTCATTTCACTTCTGCAGTAACTTCTGGTGAAAGCGTATAGGGGCGTATTTCAGTAACAAAAGTAAAATATATAAGCACTGCATTGTTGCAGTTATTTCTGGTGAAAGCGTATAGGGGCATATTTCAGTACAGCAAGAAAAATATATACGCACTTCACTCTTTACGTTTTTTCTGGTCAAAGCGTATAGGGTTGTATTTCAGTACTACTAGAAAAATATACGCACTTCATTTGAGGAATATGGATTGTCATTTGATTCACCTTTTGGCATGTACACAGTCAGTGTACATGCAAAATATGTTCTCACCCCCCAGCCATCTGCTGTCAGATATAAAGCCCCCAGGGGTCCAGGCTTCAAGGAGGCCCCAGGTGGATAAAGTCACTCCTCAACCAGACAGTTTGGAGGCAAGCTAATCCTGCAGGAAAACCCCCAGCAGGAGGTCTCAGCCGTTGCCCAGGATCAATGATACCTCCCAGACATGTTGGTACCTAGATTTCATAAGGAATTATGAATCGTCCGTCCATTCCAGGCATAATTCGGTTATCTTTTTGCGATCCTGGGGTAAAGCCAAACATCCACGTGGTCCTGGCTTGATACTAGGATGCCCGGGAGGGGAAATATACATATCTCCCCACAGAAACCAAATAACGGTACCATGCTTGGACTCTAGTTGTAGCCGGAACCCAGGTGGATCAATTAGGCCCGGAACCACCTTCCTGCGACATTCTGGTCTGGGGCTATGAGCCCTAAGGTGTTTTATAGGTCATTTGCTGCCAGCACCAGAGAAGGAGGGGTGGACCCTTCACAGAGGCGGGGAGGGGAGCGGCCAGCTACAGGTCATAAGCCCATGCAAGCCAGCGGGCGGGGTCTTTTTCTGAAGTGGGTCACATTGTGCCAATGTGTTTGGAGAGACCGGGAACCAGCTGACATCCGGGTGCATGCATCCTCATTCTCCTCAATCAATGGTTGGGCATTGCTTGGTACTTAAGGCACCTTCCCCTAGGGGAGGGTGCCAGAACTTTAGGTATTCTAGCTTGCTAGCCCTAGTTAAGGTGTGTTTTTATGTTTGTCTGCCTGTGTACCAGGCTCTGCCTGTTTACCGACTCCGACCCCCCGACCTTCCTGTGTTGACTACTGCCTTTTTACGGTATTGACCCTTAGCTGCCTGCTCTGACCTTGGACTTGTTTCATGGATACGCACAAACGCTGCTTGCCCTGGCCTCTGTCTGTTTCCTGACCATGAGCATTGCCTATTCTCTTGATGCTTCACACCAATGTCTTTGACCCTTGTAGGTCAGCTGCCATCTAGACTATTGCAAGACTATTCCAATAGGTAGTGAAGACTAGATTTCTGTATAGGGTTTAAAGGGTGAAAACCAGGAGAGTGTCAGGTTAAGGATGTTAAGTCTAAACCGAAGTGAAACCAATTAGTTGGCGCAGTGGTTCCACACACCCTGTCCGTTACACAATTGTACTGAAAAGCCATGTTTTTTTTCCATATTTCTGATAATCTGATTTGTCTTTTTTATGTTCCAGTATCAGAGAAATGCTCACAACTCAAGCGGATAGATTTAGCCAGGAAGAGGTATGATTCTCTTTTGGTTTTATTATTTGGCATATTTTATTAATGGATCTACCACTAGATAAAGAATAGCCCATGAATCATCTATTGTGATGCCATAGATCTCTTGTTTACAAAACCAACATTTCTATTCAAAACACTCATATAACTCTTAAATATACTATGTAATAGAACAGTATAATATACTATAGAGTATACTATAATATATTTTATAGTAGTGGGCAGATTTACTTATTGAAAGGATAGATCATCAGTAGTAAAAAGGTACAGAACCCCTTTTAAATAACACGCCCCTTCTGCTAAGCTAAACTCAAAACAGGAGAGAAGAGCACACTGGTTTGATTTCTAAATTGGTAAAAAAACTTGATGTAGCCTGAAGCGCTAGCAATGTGCCAAATGTTAGCCTATTTTATGGAAAGGTCCAAGTGTAATCAGATTAGTAAATTTATCCAATTGAATTTTAAATGCTGTCACAAACCCAAAAGCACTCTATAACTGAGTAACCTTGACCAGAGTTTTTATAACACGGAGTTAAAAGGGGTTTCCAGGATATTGATGGCCTATCCTCAGGACAGACACCCAGTACCCTCACTGGTTAGCTGTTTGGTGCAGCTTCCGGCGCTAGAAACTATACATTGAATGGAAGGCTCTGTCCACTGTGTAGGGTTTGATGTGTATGTGCTGCAGCTCAGCTTCATTCACTTAAGTGGTAGCTGAGCTGGCAGTACCCTGGCATGCCCACTACATTATGCGCATAGTTTCCAGGGCGAGCGTCTTGTCGCATCTTCCCTTTACCACTTTCTAAAACAACATCAAAGATAATCTCTTAATATATCTTCTGCCCCAATGTGCAGTAAACATGTGTATAGTACATCTTCCTTACATACTGTGTTGCCCAGTGTCCCTAACTACGGTATTATAGAAATAATAGTGTCAGAACTATAGTTACCCCCAAAACAAGAGTGCCACATAGACAATGCCTCTGAAAACTGTTGTGCCAGATATTGCCCCCAAATATAATAGTGTCAAACAGATAGCTTCCTTATATTGTGCCCCAGATGTTATCTGTGGCCCAGATCATAATACTATACCATACAGCAAAGTGCCCCCCTTTGTGGGCCACAAAGTAATAGCGTCACCTTTTGTACCCCAAACAAATTTGTGTGTATAAAATGTGCACCAATAGAAATCTGCACCAAAATTGCACAAAATAAACACAGAAATCCGCAACACGGTTTTGTTGCATTTTTTGAGCCGTTTTTGGTGGGGATTTGATACAGATTTCTGTGTTTGTGAAATCCACACACATGAAAAAAAAAAGAATACAATATGCACATAAGAAAATAGCAAAGGGTGAGATTTATCAAAACTGGTGCAAAGGAAAACTGGCTTAGTTGCCCATAGCAACCAATTAGATTTCACCACAGCTCCATTGGAAATTGAAAGGTGAAATTGGATTGGTTGCTATGGGCAACTAAACGAGTTTTCCTTTACTCAAGGTGTACATGAGATTTGTCTAATCTCCTAGACTTTGCTAGTACTGTATTACCCTGTGGTTTTTCCACACAAAATCCGAGCGGAAGAACCATGCGCAACCCACAATGTGTGCAGCCACCCTAATTGCCAAACACAGTAACATAGTTTATAAGGCTGAAAAAAGACATCTGTCCATCCAGTTCAGCCTGTTATCCTGCAAGTTGATCAGTTATAACATATCTGACCTGGCCTACGGCTAACCTCCGGCACGCCAGCTGTGGTGAAACTATGACTCCCAGCATGCTCCATTATTTCTATGGAGTTCTGAGTACAGCAAAGCAAGTGTACATCTTGGGAGTCATAGTTTTACCACAGCTGGAGTGCCGGAGGTTAGCCATCACATAGATAATGTCAGGAGTTTATGGATCTTTGCTTTAACATAGGTTTCAGCTGTATCCGTGCCCTGTGGACATGAATGCAGTTGAAATTTGTGCTTCTTCAGGATCTGGCACACCAGTGCCCTTTCCTTTAGGGAATGGAGGATCTGGCCAATTGCTCAGTTTTCTCCTCACAATGCCAGCCCCGCTTGTTGGCATTTCTCTCTTGGGCACTCAGCACCCAAGGCACATGTCTCACCAGTCTATCACTAGTTATGCCCCTGATGCAAACAGGCAAGCCAAGTTTTGGACTGTGCATCTAAAGAAATGCACTATACTACATATGTATTAACCATGATTTAAAGGGTTTCTACCACCTCATTTGGACCTAATTAGCTGTCAGATACTAGCAATCTGCTAGTGTCTGCTCTACCTAACCATGCTATTCTAAGACCTTTGTGTGCAGCCGTTACACTAAAAAAACTTGGCCTGCACCGATTACGTCAGAGTGCTCCGAGGAACAGACGATGCCCGTAATCGGCGCAGGCGCAGTGGAGATGCCGGCGCAGGGAGCGGTCAGACAGTCACTGCGCCTACGCCGAATACAGACGCACACGGTGCAGGCGCGAGAATTTGGCCTATGGATGAGATGGAGGCTGGCAATCTAGAGTAGATGGGCGAGCTTGAGGGACGAGCGGGGCGGAATGCAGGGTGGGTAGACGGAGCCTCAAGGTGCTGAAAAGATGCCCCCATAGCACCTAGAGGCTGTTGTTTTTTTAGTGTAACAGCTGCACACAAAGGTCTTAGAATAGCATGGTTAGGTAGAGCAGACACTAGCAGATCGCTAGTGTCTGACAGCTAATTAGGTCCAAATGAGGTGGTAGAAACCCTTTAATACATGTTGTTTTTTGATGAAGATGCAGGACACTCATGATGATGAGTAGAATTCTTCTAGCATGGGAGACAGTAAACTTTGATTGCATGGACAATAAAACTGGTGCCAGAGAGATATTTCTTTGAACAATGGAACACAAGCAATATTTGCCAGCTTCACACATGTGTCCCACATTGGATGGGATTGCACAATTGAAGTAGCAGAAATCACGAAAACCATATATTATAAAGATTTTACTGAGTTTTAACGTAACCTTATTTCACATTTATCTCCTAGATCAGCCAGATGTTTAAATCATTCCGTCCAGATGTTGCTGGTAACCTGGATTACAAGAATCTATGTTATGTTATCACCCATGGTGAAGAGAAAGACTAGGAGTAATAAGGAGATCTAGAACAACTCATCATCATGGAGACCAGATTTATTCCGATGATCAAAGTGCCTCATCAGTTGTCTAAATAATAAAAAGAAATATTTACTTCCAGAGGTTGATTTGTATCTGTTCTCATGGTTTCTGCTCGTCAGATCAACATCAAAGCTGGCTATACATTTCAGACAACGATCAGCTTTATAACAGCCGATCAGTTGTCTGAGGGATCGTTTGTATATCTGATACCACCATCAACATGCCAGACTAAACTGGCTGACCGGGGAGTCAGTTTTAAAAAAAGCTTACTCCCTGTTCCTTGATCGCAGTCGCAAATGATAGGCCGAACAGTTTAGTCCAACAATGTTTCTAGCATGGCTGATTTAATCTTTGGCAGACAAGAGTCTGCCTTTGGCCATCAGATGAAAGTTGGCTGAAAACGTCTAAAATCATCTATTCCAGTTAACTTTTATCTGAAGTATGGCCAGCATAACAAGCAATGTAAAACACTATTGTTTTCTTGCAAATTGCTAATTTTCTTTACTCATTTTAGTGGAGCATATGAAAGAAGTGCATGCTGTAGTATCAAGTCTCCAGATGTGGGGAGTTATAGCTGCCTTCATTGACTTTATTGCTACATAAATACTTCCTGGATTAGCAAGGTAAATAAAGGTTATGGTTTTGCATAAATTGGGTCATTTTTGGCACTCTGAGCATAGAGTAATTAGCTTCAATATTGCCAAGTTCTCTAATGGTATTATGCTGTATTAATAGCTTAATACATTCTGCTCTATCTATATAGAATGGGTCATCCAGCCTTTAGTAAGGGATAGCCTATCTTCAGGAGCCATCAGTAGCTTATCGGTGGGGGTCTGACACTCTGCACCCCGCCAATCAGCTGTTTGGTGTAGATTCTTCAATGGTGTCAGAGCTACACAGCACCGTCAACCTTGTAGTAGAGGGAGCTCGCTACTACAGGGCGGCTCCCATTGAAGTCAATGGGAGCAGGGCTGTAATAGCAAGCTCCCTGCATTACAGTGTTGAGAGTGCTATGTAGTTCTGGTGCTAACTTCTGGTGATGGAGCTACACTGGACAGGGGTTGTCAGGTGCCAGATGCACAATGATGAGCTACCTATGGCCTATCCTAAGAGTAGTCCATCACTTACTCAAGGTTGGACAACCCCTTTAAGTTACTTTTGTCAACAACTTCATTAATCTATAGGCACTAGTGCCAGACAGCATGTGGTACATGTACAAAATGTACATGATTTATGGCATCAAAAGTCATTAAAGCGATTCCGGCAAAAAAAAATATGTCTGCTTTGCTGCTGTACCTGGTTTATATGACATTGGTTGCCCTGTGTAGCAGAGTGGCTTAGGGTACATTCACACGACCGTATTATTTTTTCTGCGTCCGATCCGCATCTGTTCCGCATTTTGCGGAATAGAAGCGGACCCATTCATTCCTATGGGTTAATAAAATATGCGGACAACATTCAGTATGTTGTCCGCATCTGTGTGTCCGCATTTTTATTCCACAAAAATATGAAGCATGTCCCTACTATTGTCCGCAGCACCATTCAAGTCAATGGATCCACAAATTGCGGATGAAATACGGAATGGTTTCTGTATGTCATCCGTTTTTTGCGGATCCGTTTCCATATCTTTGAAGGCCATAATTATTTTTTTTTCTCTCTCTCTTTTTTTTTCCTTCCGTTTTTTGCGGACCGTAAAAAACGGAAAACATAAGGAAGTCATTTGTCCGCAAAATGCGGACACACGGTTCCGTTATTTGCAGACCGCAAATCGGAAAGTATTACACATGGTTGTGTGAATGTACCCTTAGACATACAGGTCCTTCTAAAAAAATTTGCATATTGTGATAAAGTTCATTATTTTCTGTAATGTACTGATAAACATTAGACTTTCATATATTTTAGATTCATTACACACCAACTGAAGTAGTTCAAGCCTTTTATTGTTTTAATATTGATGATATCTAAAAAAATTAGCATATCATGAAAAGGTTCTCTAAACGAGCTATTAACCTAATCATCTGAATCAACTAATTAACTCTAAACACCTGCAAAAGATTCCTGAGGCTTTTAAAAACTCCCAGCCTGGTTCATTACTCAAAACCGCAATCATGGGTAAGACTGCCGACCTGACTGCTGTCCAGAAGGCCATCATTGACACCCTCAAGCAAGAGGGTAAGACATAGAAAGAAATTTCTGAAGGAATAGGCTGTTCCCAGAGTGCTGTATCAAGGCACCTCAGCGGGAAGTCTGTTGGAAGGAAAAAGTGTGGCAGAAAACGCTGCACAACGAGAAGAGGTGACCGGACCCTGAGGAAGATTGTGGAGAAGGACCGATTCCAGACCTTGGGGGACCTGCGGAAGCAGTGGACCGAGTCTGGAGTAGAAACAGAGTGTGTAATGTGTGTAATGAATCTAAAATATATGAAAGTCTAATGTTTATCAGTACATTACAGAAAATAATGAACTTTATCACAATATGCTAATTTTTTAAGAAGGACCTGTATTTGGCAGATGTGACTTTTAGGCTGGGGCTACACAGCAGTCTTGACCTTGACACTCGTTGCACGACCACAGATTTCTGTGTAGCAGTGCAGCCACCGAACTGAATGGGGTTGCAGCTACTCAACAATCTTTGGTTGAGTGACTGTGTCGTGCCCAAAATCACCATGTTTCCCCAGCCTTATAATTGTGTGTGTATGGATTGTGTATGGATTTCTCTGGGTTCCTTGATTTCTGCCCTTAAAAAGTCACTGTACTTTTACGCAATTCCATTTAATTTAATAAAGAATGGTGCAAATAGCACATTTCTAAATCACTTCATTTAAAAAAATATACCTGCATTCACTTGAAAAAAGGCTGTAAAGTAAACGACAATAGGGGTCCCACTTCCACCTAAGTTGCAGTCCACTGCATGTTGTCAGGCAAGATCTGTCCCTGGTAACAGAGATACAGAACATGACAAGAAGAAAATGGGGGCATGTCAGAGCTAGCTGAGATTGTGAGCCTGATAAAAGAATTGGTTCTGCGCGGCTTCTGAACATCACTGTGTGTCTGTAAGTGTGATTTCTCCCTCCTTATCTGTTCTGTGAGCTCTAGAGTTGAACACAAATATAGTGGAAAATAAGGGAAAGGACATCACAGCAGTAAAGTGCTGGCATATTTCACAGAAGGGATACGTCCCTTGGTTCTGAGTGAAATGCATCTAGCTGTGCAGTCCAAATAGGGAATAATATGGCTGACAAAACATTAGGGAGGCCAAAAAATAACTGTCTCTTCACAATTATGATTATACAAAGAAGCAACACCATTATACAAATTTTTTTTTTAACTCAGGTACGCTTTAATCCTAAGGCTACTTTCACACTAGCGTTCGGGTGTCCGCTTGTGAGCTCCGTTTGAAGGGGCTCACAAGCGGCCCCGAACGCATCCGTCCAGCCCTAATGCATTCTGAGTGGACGCGGATCCGCTCAGAATGCATCAGTCTGGCAGTGTTCAGCCTCCGCTCCGCTCAGCAGGCGGACACCTGAACGCTGCTTGCAGCGTTCGGGTGTCCGCCTGGCCGTGCGGAGGCAAGCGGATCCGTCCAGACTTACAATGTAAGTCAATGGGGACGGATCCGTTTGAAGATGACACAATATGGCTCAATCTTCAAACGGATCCGTCCACCATTGACTTTCAATGTAAAGTCTGGACGGATCCGTTCAGGCTACTTTCACACTTAGAATTTTTTTACGATATAATGCAGACGGATCCGTTCTGAACGGATCCACCGTCTGCATTATAGGAGCGGATCCGTCTTCAGATCCGCTCTGAACGTAAGTGTGAAAGTAGCCTTAAATATACTGGTGAGTTATAGTGGGTATGTTTGAGACAGGAATAGAGATCAGCGAATTTCTGCTTATGAAATTTGCTCACACTTCGTTTGTTGGTTAAAGGTGAATTGCGTTATGGATTCCGTTACCACGGACCATAACACAATTCTATGATGGAATGCATAACGGAATGCCTTTAGAGACATTCCGTTATTCATTCCGTCATAATAAAAGTCTATCGGTTGCAAAACGGATCCGTCCCATTTACGTTATGCAGGGAAGGACTTCCTTGCATGACGGAAACCGGATGGATTCGCTTTGTAGCCCATAGACTTCTATTATGACAGAATGAATAACGAAATGCCTCCAAATACATTCCATTATGCATTCCATCATAGAATTGCGTTATGGTCAGTGGTAACGGAATCCATAACGCAGTTCTGCTTTTACCAACAAACGAAGTGTGAACAA
Organism: Bufo gargarizans; assembly: GCF_014858855.1. Taxonomy (NCBI): domain Eukaryota; kingdom Metazoa; phylum Chordata; class Amphibia; order Anura; family Bufonidae; genus Bufo; species Bufo gargarizans. Next base: position 642,962 of record NW_025334170.1, on the reverse strand, counting down.
ATTTCAAAATATGAAATTCGCTCATCTCTAGACAGGGGAATTAGATTGCAGACAGGGACTGAAGTGTTTGATGATAATCTTTATATAGCACTGGAGAATATGTTGGTGGAATGTAACATAGACAAGTGAACACAAAATATTATCCACAAATGATTTTCAGAGCAGAATACCATGGCTGCATACAAGCCACCTGACATACCAGGTATAGGATCACTTGCTTGCTTGCATTTCATAGAGCATCTAAGCCTAAGTTAAAGGGGCCTATGGAAAGAGTGGGCAGAATAATATTTAACCATATTCCTATTTACTGAATAAGGTGATATGAATAACATTGATCATATCAATACAATGGGATTAGGCAGCAAGTAAGAAGTCAGTTTTTGAAGTTGAACAGGAAAAATATGTATAAGGATCTCAATGACTGTGAAAAAAAAGGCCAGAGCATCTCCAAAACATCTCCCAAAACTGGTAAAAAGAAATGTAACCAGTGAACCCCATGACAGGATCATAGGCTGCCAAGACTTATTTAAAGCAAAGGTTAGCAGAAGGTTTGTTGCTGCACAAATTGCTGAACAGGTTAATTCTGGCTATAATAGAAAGGATGGTGCTGTTTAATTTTGGATAGGTCAGAGTACCCATGCTCCCCAAAGCCTAATGCGCCTGTAACGGACATGTAAACATCTTCAGATCTGGATTATGGAACAATGGAAGAAGAAGACTTGGTCTATTGAGTCATGTTTATTTTTACATCATGTAGATGATCATATATGTGTGTATCATCTACCTGGGAAAGAGAGGGCACCAGGATGCAATATTGGAAGAAACAAAGCCAGCAGAGGCAATGTGATGGTCTGTGCAATTGTTCCTCTGGCATATATTAGTCCTGGCAATCATGTGGATATTAATTTGACATACCTAAACAAGTACCAACCTTATTAACAGCTATATTACCTAATGGCAGTGGTCTCTTTCACCAGGGTAATGCACACTGTAAAAATAGTTTGGGAATGGATTGAAGAACAAAGAGTTCAAAGTGTTGACTGCCTCAATCTTCCTCAAATCACAATCCAATCCAACATCTATGAGATGTGCTGTAAAATAAAGTTCAATCCATAAAAGCATAACCTCATAACTTTTAAAACATTAAAGAGGTTGTCTCACTTCAGCAAATGGCCTTTAGAGAAAGTTAATACAAGGCACTTACTAAATGTACTGTGATTGTCCATATTGCCTCCTTTGCTGGTTGGATTAATTTTTCCATCACATTACTCACTGCTCGTTTCCAGGGTTTGCGACCATCCCATCCTGCAATCCATCAGCAGTTGTTGTGCTTGCACACTGTAGAAAAAAGAGCCGACCTTTCAGGTGGCTGAGATAGTGGGAGTGTCCATAGGATGGCCTTTTGTCCTTCAGTATGCAAGCACAGCCACTATTGCTGGGTTACAGGGTGGTCATAACCCCTGGATACCTGGATATCGCATTCTCAGGCGTTGTTTCCTAAATAAACAGAGAAAAGACACACCATAGGGTAAAAACGTATGCGTAATTAGGGAAATTACTCCGATTGGAGGCTCGCCTTAAAAAGTTGTGCGAGTAATAGGCACAACACTACTGAAGACAAGTAGTGAATAAATTTAGTCCCCAGAGCAGGAGCGTCGTTAGGTCAAAACTTTCAGGGCTTGAGCCCCGGATGTTTTGTCCAGTGCCCCGAATGTTATGCTGACCTGGAAGCATTTTTATTATTATTTGGCTATTCCAGGGCCCTTTAAGATTGATTGGACCTGGGCAACCCCGCACAGATCATCCCCCACCCCCCTTTGTGCTTGTTCTGCTGATCCGCTACTTGCGGGCTGCGCAGGCATGAGTTCAGTCACTTCGGTGCGCAATCCCGTCCTGCGGTGCGTGATCCTGCGAGACCTGCTGCGGAAGGTCAGGGGTCTCATGGGATCACGCGCTGCAGGACGGGATTGCGCACCGAAGTGACTGAACTCATGCCCGCGCAGCCGCAAGTAGCGGATCAGTGGAACAAGTACAAGGGGGGATAATATGTGGGGTTGCCCAAGGTCCACTCCCATCAATATTAAAGGGCCCAAGCAAAGATTTCTCAGTGGTGAGGAAATGAAACATAACAGATATTGGAAAGTTACCGAATGTTGTATTATATAATGACTTCAGTCTGCAGTAATGCACTTCATTTGCGTAAACCAGAACACCCCTTTAAGCATGCCTTTAATGTGCAATTTCAACACAGTGGGCTTGTGCCGCGGATGTTTTCCGACCCTAGCAACGCCCCTGCCCCAAAGAGCTTTCGATGTGCAGCCACGGATGTAGATCTCCTTAAATGAGTATGCCTGGAAACTCACAGAGAATTATTTTACAGGAACAACCATCCTTTGGCACAAATGAACCGACCAGTTAGAGGTAGTAGTAGTCTTCAAACGTTTTTATTGCAGAATCACTTCACAGCGCGTTTCGGGGAACACTTCCCCTTCTTCAGGTGAATACAGTTGCTTAGCTTATAGAACATACATACAGCTATATATATACACATGAAAAGGCGCCTAAAACAGAGGTCACAGAGAGGTGTAGGGTCAGCCCTAGGGTTCAGAGGTAACCCCAGGACAAAACCCCTAGAAAATAACACAAATTAAATATTAAATAATAGAAATGAAGATCTCCTGGAGAATCGGATGTTATGCATCTATTTGCACCCGATTATTGAAGAATTCAATGATGGGAAACGTCTTATTTAGCCCCGGCGATTGTCGGGGCATTTATTCCACAGAGCGGGGGTCACATGATAACACTCGTGAGTAAAGGGACCGCTAGCTCCATGGAAACATGACGTTCGAGCGCTGGGAGACACAGGAAGCCCGGCGCTTAAGTGGAAACAGTGGCAGAGGATGCTGAAAGAACGAAGCATCCTAGCGGGCAATTGCACAGTAAAATTATATATACATTATAAGCATTACCATTCTGTAGACTGGGGGGAAAATAAAATTAACTAAGATTAACTATGAAAAACATAGAAATTACATCAGCTCCATAATAGAGCCCCTATCTATTGAGTATTAGACTGCTACCACAAATAAATAGGGCAGAAAAATCCCATATACACATATTTTGACATATTATGAAATAAATTGTTTTAAATATTATAAAAAATAAATTATTAAAAATATGATTATATGAATGGACAAGGAATGACTTAATTAAAATTACCTAAATAAAAAATAATCTTGATAAAGTTAAAAAAGTTAATAACAGTTAATAAAAAAAATATATAAAATAATATATATAATGATGTCCTTTGATTGGATCATTAAATAAACAAACACTTGCATTGTAGAACCAATGTTTTCCAATGAGACTAACGTTGTGTCCCATAAATATAAAAACCGGAGAGAAACATCCGTTCACTTGGCGGAGTATATAAAACTAGTCTCAAAGATGTATAGTACGTACTGAAACAAGTTATGACGCCATTAAAGGATTAGATGCTTTATGTAAATATATATTTATCCAGACCTCATTATCACAAATTTATTTCAAAGGCTTCATTCAGGCCATTCGGATTTGGATTCAAACAATTCAGCTTGAAAATCCAAAACATCTCCCGTCTCATGAGGGTCTGGCTAATATTACGACAATCACTCACTATTTGTTCAATGGGCATCACTTTGAAGCCCAAGAAACTCCCCTCATGTTGTTCAGCGGCATGGAGAGAGACACTGTGTTGTAAAAACTTTTTCTTGATGTTAGACCTTTGTTTATTCAGCCTATTTCTAAGGGTCTGTATCGTGCTGCCTATATATTGCAATCCGCACTGGCACTCCCATAAATATATATTATTTTGTGACCCGCAATCAAGGTGATTTTTAATTGGGAAGGATTCTCCAGTAGAATTGCTGGAAGAAATGGGAGATGAGCTTATAGTAGTGCAACAAAGACATCTGAATAGGTTACATTTGAAGCTACCCACAGTCATTAAAATCTGGCCCCCCTCAATAGATCTTTTTTTATATTTATTGTTTTGCATAGTAGATCTTAGCATACTAAGTGCCCAAAAAGTTTTTAGGGTTTTAGCCCTCCTGAATGTAAGGGGCAGTTGGGCGGGTAGAATTTTCCTCAAATGGGGGTCCCTTCTTAATATATACCAGTGTTTGGATAATATACTTCTGATGGTTTTATGGTTATCACCATATGTTGTTATAAAGTTCATATTATAACATCTCTTACTGGTATTCGGTGTGTCTTTTTTGGTTTTTATGAGACAACCTTCTTGGGATAGGCTACTAGCTTTTTTGTAAGCGGCTTCTATGACCATCGTGGGGTATCCTTTTTAAAGAAACCTAGTGCGGATGGTCTCGCTTTGAGATATGAAGTCACTGTCCAAAGTTTAATCATTTTGAACTGGCTAAAAGGAATATTGACTTTCCATTTTTTATAGTGTGTACTCGAAAAATCAAAATAACTATTGCTGTTCACTTTTTAAAAAAAGGTTTCTATAATTATTTTGTGCCCTACGGATCCCAATTCAAGGTATAAAAAATAAATTGGGCTGGTAGTGGATAAAGTTGTGTTATTTGATGGGTCCACGAGACCAGGACCCTTCTGTAGCTTAATGAGAAAAATGAAGTAGAACAGCACTACCTTCTGAGTTGTCTCAGTGATTCCATTCTGTGGCGGTGCCTGCGGTGTTGGATCCTAGCCTCTAGGAATCCCAGGATGCAGAAATAAAAGGAAAAACCGCGGTACTCTAACTTCTCAAATCAAGTTTGTGTTTTTTTCTCACCCAGCGTGCAACGTTTCGACTCCACTGAGTCTTTATCAAGCATAGTGTGATACAATACATGAACAGAATATATACACATCCCCTAAAGTTAATTGGGTTGGGGGTCTATCCCTAGGGTGCCTCCCCCTCTCCCATTATGAGTTAACCCATATGTCCTGCAAAGATGTCATCACCAGCACATAATACTGACAAAACAATAACCAATGTTAAACATATAATTCACTTACTTAGAGCTGAAGGAGATCGTACAGAGGCTTACTGGAGGGTGATGTATGGCCGCACTAGTTGGTGTCTCCCCTCCATGTGCATCAAAGTGGTAGGAGTTTCCGGCAACAGCACTAGAGGGGCTTCCGGCAAAAGTGCTGGAAGACTTCAGGTCACATGACCCGCAAAGCATTCCATTGCTACCCAACCACACTCACATATGCAATAATGTATTGGCAAACGGGAGATAATGTATTGGGATCGTATGGATCCATGGAATGTTTTGTAGATGGTGCTGGAGACTGAGTTGGTGAGATGGCATGAATCGTGATAAGAGAGTCCGCCTCCAGATCAATTAAGCTACAGATGGATCCTGGTCTCCTGGACCCATCAAATAACACTACTTTATCCACTACCGGCCCAATTTCTTTTTTATCCCTACCCTTGATATTGACCCCTACTTTGGTATATCCAATATTAAAGAGCCCAAATACGGTAACAATTACAAGCTACTTTTACCCTTTGGGCCCAAGACAAACAAAAAGAAAAAATATAGGAGAGGATGTAGAGGGGACAAAAACAAAAACAAAAATCTAGGCCACCCCGTCCAAAAATCTAAAGAAATTCAAATATTTAATTTATCCATTAAACTTACTCTTGAAGAGTCCTCTCTTCTATCTAAGGGCCTATCTTTCTGCCCCTCCACTACAACAAGAGGTTTTGATCTGTTTCTGGACCTCCATAACTTCATTAGAAAGTTGACTTTAAAAAGGCATTTTGAAATATTGGAGAAATCTCAAAGAAAATAAAAAAAATACCTGTTTTAATTGACGCTGTTAATATTTTGCACCCCCCATAAACCACCTTCCAACTATTATCCTGTGCAACATAAAGGGAATTTAGGGCTCTAATTGAATCTGCTTCCCATATATTAGATAAAAAAGATAAATAATTTATTCAAATAACCGATCCAGTAACAGCGTTATTTTATCATTTATCAAAGATCCATAAAGATAATAAAAATCTAAAATTTTATATTTATTATTTTGCGTAGTAGATCTTAGCTTACTAGGTGCCAAAAAACTTTTTAGGATTTTAGCCTTCCTGAATGTAAGGGGCGGTTGGGCCTGTAGAATTTTCCTCAAATGGGGGTCCCTTCTTAATATATACCAGTGTTTGGATAGTATACTTCTGTTGGTGTTTAATGACTGTGGGTAGCTTTAAATGTAACCTATCCAGATGTCTTTGTTGCACTACTATAAGCTCATCTCCCATTTTTTCCAGCAATTCTTCTGGAGAATCTTTCCCGATTAAAAATCACCTTGATTGACGGGCACAAAATATTATATATTTATTGAAGTGCCCGTGCGGATTGCAATATATAGGCCGCACAATACAGACCCTATAGGCTGAATAAACACAGGTCTAACATCAAGAAAAAGTTTTTACAACACAGTGTCTCCCGCCACGCCGCTGAACAACATGAGGGGAGTTTCTTGGGCTTCAAAGTGACGCCCATTGAGCAAATAGCAAATGATTGTCGTAATATTAGCCAGACCCTAAAGAGACAAGAGATGTTTTGGATTTTCAAGCTGAATTGTTTGAATCCAAATGGCCTGAATGAAGCCTTTGAAATAAATTTGTGATAATGAGGTCTGGATGAATATATATTTAGTCAGAATTCCTTTAGTGGCGATTTTAAAATGGCGTCATAACTTGTTTCAGTATGTACTATACATCTTTGAGTCTTGTTTTATATACTCCGCCAAGTGAACGGATGTTTCTCTCCGGTTTTTATATTTATGGGACACAACATTAGTCTCATTGGAAAACATTGGTTCTACGATGCAAGTGTTTATTTGTTTATTTAATGATCCAATCAAAGGACATCATTATAAATATCATTTTATATATATTTTTATGAACTTTTATGAACTTTTTTAACTTTATCAACATTATTTTTTATTTTGGTAATTTTAATTAAGTCATTCCTTGTCCATTCATATAATCATATTTTTATAATTCCTTTTTTATAATATTTAAAACAATTGGGATTTTTCTGCCCTATTTATTTGTGGTAGCATTCTAATACTCAATAGATAGGGACTATATTATGGAGATGATGTCATTTCTATGTTTTTCATAGTTAATCTTAGTTAATTTTATTTTCCCCCGGTCTACAGAATGGCAATGCTAATAAGGTACCGTATATATAAATTTACTGTGCAATTTCCCCCTAGGATGCCACTCAAGCGGCAGGTTTCCTGTGTCTCCCGATGCTCGAGCGTGATGTTTTCATGGAGCTGGCGGCATCACATGGTCACATCGCGGTCACGTGACTCGCGAATGCGATGATGTGATCCCCGCTCTGTGGAAAAAATGCCCTAGCAATCGCAGGGGCTAAATAAGACGTTTCCCATCATTGAATTCTTCAATATTCGGGTGCAAATAGATGCATAACATCCGATTGTCCAAGAGATCTTCAATTCTATTAATTAATATTTAATTTATGTTGTTTTCTAGGGTTTTGTCCTGGGGTTACCTCTGAACCCTAGGATTGCCCCTACACCTCTCTGCGACCTCTGTTTTAGGCGTCTTTTCATGTGTATATCAAGCTGTATGTATGTTCTATAAGCTAAGCAACTCACCTGAAGAAGGGGAAGTGTTCCTAGAAACGTGTTGTGAAGTGATTCTGCAATAAAAAAAAGTTTGAAAATTACTACTACCTCTAACTAGTTGGTTCGTTTGCACCAAAGGATTGTTGTTCCTGTATATGTATAACCCCTGGGTATGAGCAGTATATAACGTGATGGAAAAAAGAATCAAGCCAGCAAAAGAAGCAATATGGACAATCACAATACATTAGTAAGTGCCTTGTATTAACTTTCTCTACATGTTAAATGCCATTTGCTGAAGTGAGACAACACCTTTAAAGAATTGTTCAGAATAAAAAAAAAACATGGCTCCTTTCTTCCAAAAACAGTGCCAACCCTGTCCACAAGTCAGAGGCAGATTGGCCATAGACCTTACAGGGAAATTTCCCAGTGGGCCGATGCCCAGAGGGTCGCTGAAGCCCTCATCTCTGCCACAACCATCACGTCCTTCTGAATTTAACTGCTCTTGCCCAATTCTAACCTATAAAGCCCCCTGCTCCATATCTTAATAAAAGAGATCTGGGGGAGGAGGACAGAAAATGGCAAATATTGATGGCCACCACAGAGGGACACATTTAAGAACAATATATTGTACTGCTCTGTGGTATATGATTCTAGTTGGATGGTATTTTGCGCTTTGGTATTGCTGACCCTGTCTATTTGTGTTGCCCGGCCTTCTGTCAATTTGGACCTGCCTACAACATGGGGCCACTTTTAGGATTTTTTCCAGGGCCACTTTAATTTCCCAGTCTGCCCCTGACACAAATTGTGTGTGTTATTGAAACTAAGCTCGACCCACTTCAATGGATCTGCAATAGTGTTGAGCGCGAATATTCGAAAAGCAAATTTTTATCGCGAATATCGTCACCTAGAGAATTTTCGAATATTTAGAATATAGTGCTATATATTCGTAATGACGAATATTCTTTATTTTTCATTTTTTTTAACACAGTACACATCAGGTGATCATCCCTCCCTTCTTCTAGCTTGTGGGCCAATGAGAAGGCTTTGTCACAGCTTAGCAACATCCCTACCAACCAATAGAAAGTTGCCTACCCCACGCCAGCATTTCATTCATTACACGAATAACACATACATTGACGATTTTCACAATCAAGGATATAATCTCAAATTAGCGAATATATGACAAATATTCTACAAAATATTCGCGAAATATCACAAATTCGAATATTTCCCCTGCCACTCATCACTAATCTGCAATTTCAGAAACATCTTATGGACAGATCTTGCTCTGCTGTGTAAGAAAGCTGCCATGGTTACCTAAACCTAGAAAACCCCTTTAAAGTATCTGCTGCTATAGTCTTGGTGCCAGATACCACAGGAGACCTTCAAAATCCATGCCTTGACAGGTCACAACTGCTGGTGGCCAAAGTGGGACCTACACTACATTAGGCAGATAGTTTATGCTATTTCTTCATATGATGTGTTATTTGGCCTCAAAAGTTAAAGTTCTGGAACGTGCTGCATCTTAGAGACATTAGTAGTGCAAACATTTTCTTTGTTTAATTAAACTTATTAGTGCATCCTCACCACACATATTGTAATAATTACCGTAGATTTTACCATTTTTATTAGACTTTTTTTATTGGACAATCATGTAGCAGAGATTCTATAAAAATTCCTTAAAACATTTATGATCAGAAGTAAAGATATTCTGGGAGAGAGCTATCAAAATACTTGTACTCCCTGTGTCTGAAGTATTTTTGGACTCTCTTAATACTGTGCACTGTACATATATCAGTGTGTATCTGTCAAAGTAGTCCACAAATTACTAGCACAAAAACCAAAACAGAAATTGTGCAGAAGAGAACCCATGTTTTGTAGAGTTCAGATTTATTGTTTGTTATGGTCATATCTCCAAGGGAAATAAATCTACCTAAAGCCCTGATGAATTCCTATGTAGGAGTAATTTAATACAAATATGGGGATGTACAGATAGCAGCACGTAACTTATGTCTCACCAATCAGTACATAAAACATGATTTAAAAAAGCAGTCTATACCCGGAAAAAAAAAACACTTTTGGATGAGAACATCTTTCTGGTATCCTCAAAGAGAAAAATCTCATTCACACAAAAGAAAAGCTGATTTAAACTGAACCCAGAACCTGTGCATTCCAATCTGAATATTTAGAGCATATCCACAGGATATGCTATAAATGTCCAATAGGTGCTGGTCTCAGCATTAGGATCAACACCTATCTTAAAAAACTATGCTCCATCAGGGCATATTTAGAGTTCATGCTGCTCTCGGCACTTTTAGGGTAACGTTTACATGCTGAATTTTTGGCAAGGGCTTCAGCCCGGATTTGGCACAGAAAATCACGTCTAATCTGTGATGAGACTGCCTCTTAAAGGTCTTCAATGGGAGGCCACGCTGCAGTTCATGCCGCCGAGGATTTTTCATGTACATGCACTTTCTTAGCGTGGTTACCCCTTGGGAAGCTGTGCTGGGACTGCACCATTGAAAATAAGTAAGTGCAGCAGTTCTGCCATGGGATTTGCAGTGACTTTTTACATGGACAAGGTCGGACAGGTGAACATACCTTAGGGTGACATCCAACACTGGCCACTCCACAACTGTAATTTGGTGAGCCACAGCCCAAATGCATTTGAGATTTGGACAAAAGCGCAGTGTACTAAGTGCTCGCTCATTGCTGATTGGTAATGCCCACATTATTTTTCTGAAAAAGGAGTTAAAACATATTGTATTAACAACTAGCATAGTACTGCTGCCTGAATGCTCAAGTTCCCTCTTGGTGAGTCAGGCTAAGGCTAGTTTCACACTAGCGCTTACATCGAATGGCAGTAGGAACAGCCTACCGGAGATGATCGTATCCGGCATACTACCTTTTCTCGCCGGAGCCTATTCACTATAATGGAACCCGGCTTGTTTCCAGCATTAGTGCCGAGATTTGCCTGGACAAAAACCTCTGCTTGCATTGGTATTTGTCCGGCCATATCTCGGCTCTAATGCTGGAAACAGGCTGGATCTCCACTGGGTCCCATTATAGTCAGTGGGGCCTTGCAGTACTCTGGAAGTTTCTGGCTGTGCCAGAAGTGATAATCTCCGGCAGGCTGTACTTCTGCCAGAACAGACTGCTGGACAATGTAAGCACAATTGTCAAAGTAGCCTATGTAGGACTACATTCACGCAATGTTTTTTTTAAACATCTGTCACACGGCCATTTAATAACAATGGTTTTCTTTGGGGTTATTCACACAGATGTTTTTTTCGATAGCCCGTGAATATCGACCATCAAAAGATACAGTATGACATATTCTATTTTGCCTGTTTTTACAGATTGATAGCCCCCATACAATTTAAGGGGACCGTTTTGCTGTCTTTTTAGTGTAAATGTAGTCTAAAGCCTCCCATAGACTTTACATATTGTCAACCAGATGTTCTATAAGCACAGCTTTCCATCCCGAAACATACCTCATTCAACTCCTCCATACCGACGAACGCTCACCCGAGAGTACATGTCCGAAAGTACATGTCCGTGATGACGTCAGTGATCAGATGGTCAATGGTTCATCTGCAATGATGTCCAAAAACAATCCATGTTTGGTCCACATTTTGTTGTCTGTATTCAATGGACAATGCTAGGCTGAAAATTAGTTTCCAGAGCATGTTCTGATAACTTTGAAAACCTTGGATCAAACTCAGATGGCTTCTGTGTTGTATGTGTGCATGCATAACATGAGGGAGGGTTCCATAATCACTGACACAAATAGTTCAATATTTTAATCAGGGGCGTTGCCAGGTTAAAACATTCGGGGTCTGGGCCCCTGATGTTTTGTCCCAGGCCCCGAATGTCCTGCCTGCCAGCTAGATACAACTGTATTGCTGTCCTCAGGACGGCGATACAATTTAATCAAATGCAGTGGAAGATCTGAAGGACCTGATGACATCACAGGTCATGTGACCAGTAAAACAGGAGGTTGAGAAGGACCTGCGATGATAACACCATCATATGACCAGTGCAGGAGAGAAGCTGTGGTGAGGAAGACGCTGTGGTGAGGTCTGTACATGAGGAGAGGTAAGTGAAGGGAGAGGCAGAGCAATGCTGGGATTTGTGGTTATATAACTAGGACTGTATGTTAGGGCTGAGGGAGGGATGTTATTTACATGGAACTGTGTGTTGAAGGGGGTGGTGTTATTTACATGGGAATATATGTTGGAGGGGGCTGGGGCAGGCAGGGCTGTGGAGTTGGAATTGGAGGCAATTTTGGGTACCTGGAGTCGGAGTCGGAGTTGGCAAAAAATGAACCGACTCCGACTCCTACTAGATTTAAATTGGAATAAAAAATAAAAAAAGCAAGTTTAAATGTCCCAATTCACAAAACGTTTATAATTAATTACCGTATTTTTCACCCATAAGACGCATCTAGGTTTTTGAGGAGGAAAATAAGAAAAAAAATATTTTTAACCAAAAGGTGTGCTTTTGGTGGGTTTTGAACTAATGGTGGTCTGTGGATGACACTATTATGGGGCATCTATGGATGGCACTGTTATGGGGGCATCTGTGGATGGCACTGTTATGGGGGCATATGTGGATGGCACTGTTATGGGGGCATATGTGGATGGCACTGTTATGGGGGATCATTGTGGGGGCATCTGTGGATGACACATATATAGCATCTTATCTTATGTGTCATCCACAGATCCCCCCCATAACAGTGTCCCTGTGTAGTGAATGGGGGCCGGCATCTGTTTCTGTAATGGCAGCGGGGCCCTGTGCCTGCTTTATTCATAAGGTGTGCGGAGCAGGCGTGTGACATAGTGAGCTACGCTACGAGCGCCCACCCGGCCTCCTGACTGCCAAGAAGTTAGTAGTAAGTAGTACAGCGCTAGATTTAAGATGATTGGAATACTTTAACAATACCCACAAGTTAGATATGATTACTGTATACTACAGTGAGCGGGGCCCGGTGTAGTAGAATACAGTGACTGCACCGGGACCAGCTGCCATTACAGAAACAGATGCCGGCCCCCAGCCCCTCCCCCCTTTCAGCCTTATTACTACTTAGGGCTCCGTAGAGAGCTTTATTACCACTAGAAGAACAATAGGGGGCCTTATTTCTAGTGGGGGCTCTGTGAGGGTATTATTAATACTGGAGGGCTTTTCTACTAATGGGGGCATTCTTGGGGAGCATTATCTCTGTTGGGGGCACTGTGGGGGCAGTATTACTAATGAGGGCATTCTAGAAGGGAATTACTATTGGTGAGACTATTACTATGGGGAGTACTACCGGTATTATTTCTTCAGGATAGTATTTGGGGGTATTGGGGAGCACAGCGAGCAGCAAGATAACACTGTTAAGACTCGAGGTTGGGGGATGGTGATAGAAATGTGAGGAAGATAAGATGTCTGTGTGTCACACTCTGCAGTGACAAAGAGCGACTGAAGACGTTGTCTGGACCAAATGAAGAAGATGATGACAGAGAAGATCTACATCGGAGGAGACGTCACCTGGGAGGCACTGGATGTGAGAGCTATGTGCTGCTGTATAGCGAGTACAGGAAAGTGCGGGGGGAGGGTCGGTTTAGAGAACTGGGCTATATTCATTGGAGCTTGGGCCCCCGGATCTTTTGATACCCTAGTAACGCCCCTGCTTTTAATATACACATTAAAGTCAATGGATATATATGCTGGAGAGTACTGACAGCACACGTCTGTGATTCACTGATGTGCGAAAGACGCCTTATTGATGGGTAACAAGAAATAAATCTGATGGCTGATCCACTGCCACGCCAGCCTTCCATTTTTTCATGTTTCTTTTTTTTGTTTGTTTTGAGTAAGCCTGCTTTTTATTCTGAAAGCAAAAGCTTATTTTTGTTATTTTGTTGAGCTGTGCAAGGCTTTTTTTGTGGGATGAGCTGCAGTTTTCATTGGTACCATTTTGTCATTTTGTGGTACACAGTTTTTTTTATCATTATTTTGTTTTTAGGCAGATGGGCTAAACAGCAAACAGCAATTCTGGCACTGCCTCATGGTATAAATAATGAGTTTATTTTATAGTACAATTAATTATGGTTGCAGTAATACTTGTTCACAGTCACATCGCAGGGCATCAATGGAGTGACAGAGGGAGACTCCTACTTCTAACTGCTATATGCAGTGGTCACTGTTGATCATGGCACCTGAGGAGTTAAATCGTTGGGGCCGATATAGCACCAGTGCCATATAGTTATAGTGTAGAAGGTGTTAAACTGTATCTTGTTTTGGTGACCTCTTTGACAGACATATAGGGTGATTGGTCGAACCTTTATTTGGGGTATGTCAGTGAATGGGGACGGGGTACCACAGTCTTAGGGAGGGGGGAAGGGGGCAAAGGCAGAGTCATTTACTCCAAAAGTGATCTTTAAATTATCTGGGACCACAAAGCAGCTTTATATTATATATGTATTAGACCACTGGTAATTGAGAAGTGGCTGTGCATGCGTCGTTCTCCCTCTATCAGAGTTCTGCAAAAAGGCAAGTAATCAGAAGTGAAAAAAGAGAGCTGGACATGTGTAGCCAAAAGCCAGAGCTCCATTCAAGCTGGGAATACCTCCCTAGAAATAAGGTTCCAGTTTGGCTAGACAGAATGGAAATGTTAATGGAGAAACTGGAGAAGACAACTGTTGGTAGTTGATAGTGTGACTTTGATGTGGCATATAGTGCCCACATTGTCCATAAAAGTGATCAAATAGCACTACCCAATAAATGAGCTTTGAAGTGAAGCTGTATCCTGCGCAGCTGATTTTTCATAGATGCAAGCACCAAGTGGTTCAAGTCCTGGGTACTCAGGTTATCAGGGCTAGTAGTGCCCCTTTCTGTAATGACTTCCTTGATGACTAACTATGATGTCATCAGTTATGATGTCATCTGAGGAGGAGGTCATCTCACACCAACAGTATCATTAACCCCAACATACTACAACTCCATAACAGTTAACCTTTGTTCCCAGTGCAGTGACCCACAGGATCACTGCAAAAGGGTTAATATAATCTGGGCTCATTGCTAAAGAGTTAACCTTATGCTAAAGAGTTAATGTTGTGATTCATGGTTAAGGTAATCATTTCTTTTTGTACTATGTATCTCTAATGGTTGCTTGTGGGTAGTAAATAATTAACACTGTCAGTCTGGGTTGGATTTCCGGGAGACACGCTGGGCCTGCCCCTGGCTTGTAGAGTAGAGAGACTGTCTAGCCAGCAGAACTAGAGGCAACATGTGTATGTGTGAGCTATTGCAAAGTAGCCTCAAGGAGAAACCTAGTCTCGGAAGAGCTGCCAGAGAAATGCAACTAAACTGAGAGACTAACCCTCAGAGAAAGAAAGCCTGAAATTAAAGCAGAAGGTTTAGAACCATCAAGGCTGTTTAAAAAAGACAGTAAGGTACAGTAACACACTTTTTTTTTTTTTTACAAAGGACTTTAGTAAAAGGGTATATAGTGTCAGCAACACACTTTGGAGATGGACTGGCCACCTGAACTGAGAACTGCACCCTGCAGTTTGGAAATTAAAGAAATCAGAATGGAATTGCACGCCTCTGGTTATTTGAGAAGATTACAAAGTGTATTTAAAGAGAGACTTACTACCATCATTGTTGCTGCCTATACGCAGCTATTGGAATAAGCATACTCTGTGATATACCTCAGAACTGTGCCTATTGTTGCTATATGTACTGCAACTCCCATTATCTATTCAGTAAAGAAAGACTTGGTCTATTGCAACCAAACAGGCCTGGCAATTGACTCCATCATCCATCCACCAGCCCCTACCTCTGCCCTTCTGCCTAGTACCCAGCTACCTAATATCAAGCTCACCCTGGCCACCACCAGGCAGAAGCCCCGTAAGAGTCCAGGGTGAGCCCTTAGGTGAAGAAGGGTTGAGCTCCTCCAACCACTGCTTGTACGGTCTGTGGGAGCGCTGGAAAAGGGTTGCCATTGTGAGGACTACAACCACCATAGGGGCCTCCACCACCATTTACAGCCTCTCCATCCTCACGCTAGGGGGCTCACTGCACTAGTTGCAGAAATCATGCTGTATGGTAGCTCTGGTCTGGTGCTCAAAAACAGGGCCAAAGCCCTTTGTGTCATCACTGCCCACAATGGCACATTGATAACCCACATTTTCTGGAGCCTCAATAGGGAGATTACAGGAGATACTGCTGATATTTACCATTAAGATCTCACAACCAAGTAACATCACCACACACTGGTGCCCTTCAAGCCTATGTTGCTAAGAGCTCACTTAATGTTTTCATCATTAGTTATTCAGTTAATGATATGGAACCCTGTGACTGCTACAGCATCATTACACGCTATGGAGCTTTAATTTAAAGGAAACAAACCACAACTAACATGGGCCACCACATAATTTGGTTGATTTAACCATGGCTGTTTTTACTGGGCCAGTACCTCTTGTGACCTCACCTCCTGTAACACCCCACCTGTGACATCCTCATCCACAAAAAAAAGCAAGGCAACGTTACTGACAGTGCCCATTATTACAACACAACCACATTCGTCCCTCCCTCCCCATGACATCATCACATAAACAGGTGCCATAGAATACATCAGGGGTCAAGAGATGGAGATCCAAAGGCACCAACAATAATACGGTCCTGTTATATAAGATCAGCTACATTATTTCAGTATTTTCTTATATGTTATTAAGTGAAATATTAGCATTTAACATTCCAGAAATTTTTGAACAAGGCCTAAACCATTTATAGCAATTGAAACGTAAAGTGGAAAAGCTAGCATTTGAAGTATCATAAACGTTATCTGTTAAAAACGACTGGCCAGCTCTCCTCATATGAATGTTTTACTATTTCTATTCACCACAAAATAACAAATCTGAAGCACCTTTACTTAAAGGGGTTCTGCAGTTTTTTTAAACTGATGATCTATCCTCTGGATCGGCGGGTCAGACACCTGGGACCCCTGCCGATCAGCTGTTTGAGAAGGCAGTGGCGCTGGCAGTAGTGCTGCGGCCTTCTCACTGTTTACCGCAGGCCCAGTGACGTCACGACTAGTATCACTGGCCTGGGCGGGGATAAGCTCCATTCAAGTGAACAGAGCTTAGCCCCGCCCAGGCCATTGATACTAGTCGTGATGTCACTGGGCCTGCGGTAAACAGCGAGAAGGCAGCGGCACTACTGCCAGCGCCACTGCCTTCTCAAAAAGCTGATCGACAGGGGTCCAGGGTGTCGGACCCCCGCCGATCAGATCCTGATGATCTATCCAGAAGATAGATCATCAGTTTATAAACAAACTGCAGAACCCTTTTAAGGGCCCTTTACACGGGCCGACAATTAAACGGATTATAACTAACGAGTGTTACTAGTAGTCTTGCAGTGTAAATGCACCGCCGGTTAATCGATTAATGAGCGAAACGCTTGTTCATCGGGTAATTGTATATTTTGTGCCGCACAAAAGATCATAGTTTCCCAGTGGCAGATCATGCTGTGTAAACACGATCTGCTGCTGGAAAACAACGTCAGAGTATGCAGATGAGTGATGGCATTAGCGATCGTTCCTCCCCATACTCTGGTGGTGCTGGAGGAGATCACTGCATTTAAATACAGTGGTCTCCTCCACTAGTGATCAGCAGATTGTCGGGAAAGAATGCTCAGTGACAGTGTCACTACTCCTTGTGATTCCATTAGTCAGGTATTAGGAGACATATAATGACCAGAGATACTGCTTGCAGTGATTTCTGCCATTAAGATATGAGACAGAAGCTAGACTTACCGTAGTTCTCTTCAGAAGCAAGTTAGAGGTTGCAGTGTAATATAGCTTGTAAGGTTGAAAAAACATATACAGACGTGGACAAAATTGTTGGTACCCTTTGGTCAATGAAAGAAAAAGTCACAATGGTCACAGAAATAACTTTAATCTGACAAAAGTAATAATAAATTAAAATTCTATAAATGTTAACCAATGAAAGTCAGACATTGTTTTTCAACCATGCTTCAACAGAATTATGTAAAAAAATAAACTCATGAAACAGGCATGGACAAAAATGATGGTACCCCTAACTTAATATTTTGTTGCGCAACCTTTTGAGGCAATCACTGCAATCAAACGCTTCCTGTAACTGTCAATGAGACATCTGCACCTCTCAGCAGGTATTTTGGCCCACTCCTCATGAGCAAACTGCTCCAGTTGTGTCCGGTTTGAAGGGTGCCTTTTCCAGACTGCATGTTTCAGCTCCTTCCAAAGATGCTCAATAGGATTGAGGTCAGGGCTCATAGAAG
Organism: Bufo gargarizans; assembly: GCF_014858855.1. NCBI lineage: Eukaryota > Metazoa > Chordata > Amphibia > Anura > Bufonidae > Bufo > Bufo gargarizans. The sequence goes on along the minus strand of NW_025334170.1, from coordinate 625,037 downwards.
GCCACTTTAGAATAGTCCAATTTTTTCCTCTTAGCCATTCTTGGGTGTTTTTAGCGGTGTGTTTTGGGTCATTGTCCTGTTGCAAGACCCATGACCTGCGACTGAGACCAAGCTTTCTGACACTGGCTAGTACATTTCTCTCTAGAATTCCTTGATAGTCTTGAGATTTCATTGTACCCTGCACAGATTCAAGACACCCTGTGCCAGACGCAGCAAAGCAGCCCCAGAACATAACAGAGCCTCCTCCATGTTTCACAGTAGGGACAGTGTTCTTTTCTTGATATGCTTCATTTTTTCGTCTGTGAACATACAGCTGATGTGCCTTGGCAAAAACTTCGATTTTTGTCTCATCTGTCCACAGGACATTCTCCCAGAAGCTTTGTGGCTTGTCAACATGTAGTTTGGCATATTCCAGTCTTGCTTTTTTATGATTCGTTTTCAACAATGGTGTCCTCCTTGGTCGTCTCCCATGTAGTCCACTTTGGCTCAAACAACGACGGATGGTGCGATCTGACACTGATGTTCCTTGAGCATGAAGTTCACCTTGAATCTCTTTAGAAGTCTTTCTAGGCTCTTTTGTTACCATTCGGATTATCCGTCTCTTAGATTTGTCATCAATTTTCCTCCTGCGGCCACGTCCAGGGAGGTTGGCTACAGTCCCATGGATCTTAAACTTATGAATAATATGTGCAACTGTACTCACAGGAACATCTAGTTGCTTGGAGATGGTCTTATAGCCTTTACCTTTAACATGCTTGTCTATAATTTTCTTTCTGATCTCTTGAGACAGCTCTTTCCTTTGCTTCCTCTGGTCCATGTCGAGTGTGGTACACACCATATCACCAAACAACACAGTGATTACCTGGAGCCATATATATAGGCCCAATGGCTGATTACAAGGTTGTAGACACCTGTGATGCTAATTAGTGGACACACCTTGAATTAACATGTCCCTTTGGTCACATTATGTTCTGTGTTTTCTAGGGGTACCATCATTTTTGTCCATGCCTGTTTCATGAGTTTATTTTTTTACATAATTCTGTTGAAGCATGGTTGAAAAACAATGTCTGACTTTCATTGGTTAACATTTATAGAATTTTAATTTATTATTACTTTTGTCAGATTAAAGTTATTTCTGTGACCATTGTGACTTTTTCTTTCATTGACCAAAGGGTACCAACAATTTTGTCCACGTCTGTACATCCATCCAATTCTGTCTGTTTTCCTACATAGTTGATCCAGAAGAAAAAAACTCATAAGGTAGAAGCCAATTTTCCTACCCGACTCTGAATCTAAATTAGATTAACTCCCTGAATCAATGACCCTTCTCCAGAAATTTGGTAACTATAAATAATATTGTTATTTTTATTAAATAGTTCCAGGCGCCGCAGAGTTCCTCTTCTTTGCTGGTGTAGAGACCTTCTTTTCTTGGAGAAAGATGTCCACATGTCATGGTCCCAGTCCTGGGTATAAATAGATCATGGGAGAGATCTCTGTACTGACCTGTTTTGAAATTTTATATATATTGTGGTAATGTGAATAGTGCTGGAAGGTGTGTTGTCCCACTTCAGGTATCTCAGATATGTGAGACAGATAAAATCCAGAGAGTGGCAGTAGTCTCAGCAAAGCATAGTTTGCTGAGACATTTTTGTATACATTTTCTGGGCTGGATTTTACTTGGACTGGTGGCTACTCCTGGTAAAGGGAGTTCTCAGTCCACACCCTTCCAGTATGGGTTTTTCTTTCTACCTGAGGTGATCGCAGGTGAGGCCTGCTGTAATCAGGCTTGCATAAAGAGCCTCAGAGTAGGTCAGTCTGGGGAGGTAGAGCGAGACTGTTTTGTGAAGCAGAGGCTCTGTGTGTGGTCTCAGTCAGGAGGACTGAGGGGCCACAAGGCTTTGAATAGTCTGAGGTTTGAAGGACCTAGCGACACCTAGAGAACGAGGGTTGCACGCCCAGCGTCTGAAAGACTACTGGGCCACACTTCCCCCAAAAGGTACTGGAGTTGCCACAGCCTTGAGGCTGCAGTATTGATGATGGCTAAGGAAAGCCGCATATGTTGTCCGCTCTATGAGTGAGATAGGGACGTATTGTGTTTAGGTAGCGCCTAGACGGGCAGGAGTTTATTTGTGTTTTAAGTGTTGGGGCTGCGGGAACCTCACCCCACCCAGTGATGTACAGTGGAGGAAATAATTATTTGACCCCTCACTGATTTTGTAAGTTTGTCCAATGACAAAGAAATGAAAAGTCTCAGAACAGTATCATTTCAATGGTAGGTTTATTGTAACAGTGGCAGATAGCACATCAAAAGGAAAATCGAATAAATAACTTTAAATAAAAGATAGCAACTGATTTGCATTTCATTGAGTGAAATAAGTATTTGAACCCTCTAACAAAAAAAGACTTAATACTTGGTGGAAAAACCCTTGTTTGCAAGCACAGAGGTCAAACGTTTCTTGTAATTGATGACCAAGTTTGCGCACATTTTAGGAGGAATGTTGGTCCACTCCTCTTTGCAGATCATCTCTAAATCCCTAAGGTTTCGAGGCTGTCTCTGTGCAACTCTGAGCTTGAGCTCCCTCCATAGGTTTTCGATTGGATTAAGGTCCGGAGACTGACTAGGCCACTCCATGACCTTAATGTGCTTCTTCTTGAGCCACTCCTTTGTTGCCTTTGCTGTATGTTTTGGGTCATTGTCGTGCTGGAACACCCATCCACGACCCATTTTCAGTTTCCTGGCAGAGGGAAGGAGGTTGTCGCTCAGGATTTCACGATACATGGCTCCGTCCATTTTCCCGTTTATGCGAATAAGTTGTCCTGTGCCCTTAGCAGAAAAACACCCCCAAAGCAAAATGTTTCCACCCCCATGCTTGACGGTGGGGACGGTGTTTTGGGGGTCATAGGCAGCATTTTTCTTCCTCCAAACACAGCGAGTTGAGTTAATGCCAAAGAGCTCTATTTTGGTCTCATCAGACCACAGCACCTTCTCCCAGTCACTCTCTGAATCATTCAGGTGTTCATTGGCAAACTTCAGACGGGCCTGCACATGTGCCTTCCTGAGCAGGGGGACCTTGCGAGCCCTGCAGGATTTTAATCCATTGCGGTGTAATGTGTTTCCAATGGTTTTCTTGGTGACTGTGGTCCCTGCTAATTTGAGGTCATTAACTAACTCCTCCCGTGTAGTTCTAGGATGCTTTTTCACCTTTCTCAGAACCATTGACACCCCACGAGGTGAGATCTTGCGTGGAGCCCCAGAGCGAGGTCGATTGATGGTCATTTTGTGCTCCTTCCATTTTCGAACAATCGCACCAACAGTTGTCACCTTCTCTCCCAGCTTCTTGCTAATGGTTTTGTAGCCCATTCCAGCCTTGTGCAGGTCTACAATTTTGTCTCTGACATCCTTGGACAGCTCTTTGGTCTTTCCCATGTTGGAGAGTTTGGAGTCTGCTTGATTGATTGATTCTGTGGACAGGTGTCTTTTATACAGGTGACTAGTTAAGACAGGTGTCCTTAATGAGGGTGACTAATTGAGTAGAAGTGTCTAACCACTCTGTGGGAGCCAGAACTCTTAATGGTTGGTAGGGGTTCAAATACTTATTTCACTCAATGAAATGCAAATCAGTTGCTATCTTTTATTTAAAGTTATTTATTCGATTTTCCTTTTGATGTGCTATCTGCCACTGTTACAATAAACCTACCATTGAAATGATACTGTTCTGAGACTTTTCATTTCTTTGTCATTGGACAAACTTACAAAATCAGTGAGGGGTCAAATAATTATTTCCTCCACTGTATAACTGGACTATCCTTTATAAAAAGACTCTCAAAATAAATGCACAGTTTGGACATGAAAATCCGTTGTCTGGTGAGATATCTATGAGTGTGACCCCCTGAAAAGAGACGATCCCTTACAATATAAACAGTACAGACCAAAAGTTTGGACACACCTTGTCAGTCAAAGAGTTTTCTTTATTTTCATGACTATGGAAAATGTAGATTCACACTGAAGGCATCAAAACTATGAATTAACACATGTGGAATTATATACATAACCAAAAAGTGTGAAACAACTGAAAATATGTCATATTCTAGGTTCTTCAAAGTAGCCACCTTTTGCTTTGATTACTGCTTTGCACACTCTTGGCATTCTCTTGATGAGCTTTAAGAGGTAGTCACCTGAAATGGTTTTCACTTCATAGGTGTGCCCTGTTAGGTTTAATAAGTGGGATTTCTTGCCTTATAAATGGGGTTGGGACCATCAGTTGCGTTGTGGAAAAGTCAGGTGGATACACAGCTGATAGTTCTACTGAATAGACTGTTAGAATTTGTATTAATGCAAGAAAAAAGCAGCTAAGTAAAGAAAAACGTAGCTGCCATCATTACTTTAAGAAATAACGGTCAGTCAGTCCGAAAAATTGGGAAAACTTTGAAAGTGTCCCCAAGTGCAGTCACAAAAACCGTCAAGCGCTACAAAGAAACTGGCTCACATGCGGACCGCCCCAGGAAGTCACCTCTGCTGCGAAAGATAAGTTCATCCGAGTCACCAGCCTCAGAAATCGCAGGTTAACAGCAGCTCAGATTAGAGACCAGGTCAATGCCACACAGAGTTCTAGCAGCAGACACATCTCTAGAACAACTGTTAAGAGGAGACTGTGTGAATCAGGCCTTCATGGTAGAATATCTGCTAGGAAACCACTGCTAAGGACAGGCAACAAGCAGAAGAGACTTGTTTGGGCTAAAGAACACAAGGAATGGACATTAGACCAGTGGAAATCTGTGCTTTGGTCTGATGAGTCCAAATTTGAGATCTTTGATTCCAACCACCGTGTCTTTGTGTGACGCAGAAAAGGTGAACGGATGGACTCTACATGCCTGGTTCCCACCGTGAAGCATGGAGGAGGAGGTGTGATGGTGTGGGGGTGCTTTGCTGGTGACACTGTTGGGGATTTATTCAAAATTGAAGGCATACTGAACCAACATGGCTACCACAGCATCTTGCAGCGGCATGCTATTCCATCCGGTTTGCGTTTAGTTGGACCATTTTTTAACAGGACAACGACCGCAAACACACCTCCAGGCTGTGTAAGGGCTATTTGACCATGAAGGAGAGTGATGGAGTGCTGCGCCAGATGTCCTGGCCTCCACAGTCACCGGACCTGAACCCAATCAAGATGGTGTGGGGTGAGCTGGACCGCAGAGTGAAGGCAAAAGGGCCAACAAGTGCTAAGCATCTCTGGGAACTCCTTCAAGACTATTGGGAGACCATTTCAGGTGACTACCTCTTGAAGCTCATCAAGAGAATGCCAAGAGTGTTCAAAGCAAAAGGTGGCTACTTTGAAGAACCTAGAATATGACATACTTTCAGTTGTTTCACACTTTTTTGTTATGTATATAATTCCACATGTGTTAATTCATAGTTCTGATGCCTTCAGTGTGAATCTACAATTTTCATAGTCATGAAAATAAAGAAAACTCTTTGAATGAGAAGGTGTGTCCAAACTTTCGGTCTGTACTGTATATATATATATATATACAGTATAAACTAAATAACCCATATTTTCATAATTTTGGTAATACTATATAAACTAGCTTAGGAATGGACTGCTGGGGTTCCGCTTTAAGCTATAAAGTATAATAATATATAAATTAATTAAAGGAAAACAAAGTAGTGATAATATGAGAACAAATATACAAGTTTTGAGAACTAAAAAAATGTTAACGTCATTTTTCTGGAACTATTTATTCAATCACATTATAGCACAAGTTAGATATTCTAAAGCAAACATCTCTGGAAGGTTTTGATTTTTCAATTATACACAGGGTCACCGCATCAAGTAGTAGCGTTCTCTCCAGTTACAATGTTGTTGTGTAATAGCAACAATGCTTAAATAGAATGTCCATGTGAGTCATTGAAGAAAAGAACAAAGACCAATAAACTATAAACAAAAACCAAAACAGTTGTCTTATTAGAGCTTTGATTTTTCCCTTGCATGATATGGATCTTCCCGCAGCTGGTTAACAAAATACAGACTGTAAATCATACACAATAGTAAAGGCTCTAGTCCTCATCATTGTATACCTCCTTACTTCTCAATTTTCCCTCACAGATTCATTGCGTCAGTTTGCAATACTTTGCAAAAGTGTCAATGCACAGGCAAACAGATAATGTTATCCCTATATACATAAAAAGATCAATTATGGGCCAGTTAGTTAAATGTCTATATCTGGAGAATTACTTATTTAAAAGGAACCTTCCATCAGAACAGGCCTATAGCAGTATTACCTGTCCCCACTGTTATCAAAACATAATTGCTGGAGTGGCAAGTCAAGGCGTCACACCCGTTATCCCACCCACCTCACTCTCACAGGCCTACCCTTTCTTCCTTGACGTCAGTGCCTGGCTGTGCAAAACCTTATTCTGCCAAGGTGATCCTGACATGTGAAGGGAGTGGAGGTGTATACATCTTGGCTTTAAGTTGGGGGAGCCATTCCAGGCCCAGAAATATAATCAAAATCAAATGTGACCACAGCATCTGAGGGGTTATGTGTCTGCGATCGACGTTATCGCCGATCAAAGACATTATCCCTGGGGCTCTTCTGTATAAAACTGCAGAAACCCCACTACAGATGACTTCTGCACTACATCTAAGTCTAAGTGTTATACATTTGAACTTGATGGTTGGACTGGTCTCATTTTTCAAACAAACTATGATAATGCACATTGACTTGGTAACAATCATCCCACCGCTCTCTCCCCGTGGGAAACTGTATTTTTTTTGTTTCCCTTTAAGAAAAAGCTAGAAGAATAAGGAAATATATTCATAATGTATATAAGTTCATTACAGGATATTTTATAAACTATCTCTATTATTTTCTTTTACTTCGGCAAATACTGTTACCAGATTTTCCTATGAACACAGCTTATTCGTGTTGTACATTTGTTTTCCTTTCTCCATTATAATCTATAAGGTTAAAGTACAAGTAGTGTTTAGTGAGGCATTAAACACCAGTGTAAATAAGCCCGGTCTCTCTTCTGAAGAGCGATTCTCTTTAAATTAAACCAAAAACAGATGTAAAGCTTAGAACATTTGTAGGTTGAATGGCGCTTTACTGTGCATTTAACATTTGTGGCCAATATAGTTAATGGAATCAAAATATTATGACTAAATGGCAGCACATGTCAGCCGAAACGAAACCCTGACCTCCTCTGACGAAAGCCAGACAGCTCTCCAAATATTTACTCGAGATATCACAAATCCTACAAGACGGCCTCGAGCCCCATTCTGTGACTATGTGGCGGATCAATACACCCTACATCAATGTGGAGCTAAAAAGTCAATGTGTAAGATTTACATCTTGGTTTGCAAGAAAACAAATCGATTTCATTGCTTGTTTTTTTCAAAATATAGCTCTTTGTTCTTAAAAATGTAAACTGATACCAAAATAAATTATTAAAATGGGTTCCCTATTTTGTCATTTTAACATATGTATAGCTTTGCACGAACAGGGAAAAAATGACAATTTCAGTTAAATTAGATTTAAATACACTGGGGTGTCCCCAAGCACTGACTCTATATTTGGACATAGCTATATATGGAGTCAGAGCAGGGACTCCTAAGCCAAACTAGAGTCCCGACACCCTCCCCTCTTCAGAGCAGGGGGTGCCTGGGGTTCTTCCATTGACCCCCATTGTGCTCGGTTGAACACCCAAGCATCGTGAAATGTTCTACTCGAGCACATGAGCAATTTGGTGCTCGCTCAACACTAGTGTCAGTTCTAGTGGTGAACCACAAGAGACAGAACACCCAGCGGTGGGAAGTAGGTAACTATGCTTACCTCAGCAGGTCCAGCAACTTGGGAAGACAGGCTGATCTAAACCATTGATCAGAAACCTTCGGCACTCCAGCTGTGGTGAAACTACGACTCCCAGCATGCATACTTGCTGAGCTGTTTTCAGGACTCCCATAGAAGTGAATGGAGCATGCCGGAAATTGTAGATTCCCCACATCTGGAGTGATGAAGGTTGCTGAACCCTGATCAAAACATTTCAGGAATAATGACCAACACGTAAAATGTTCCTAGTCAAGTATAACACATCCTAAAATGATATGTGTAATATTGTGCAACAATGTAAAAAACATCAATGAAACCTTCTGCTTTTAGGAAATTCTGCAGAACAAATAGGAGAATAAATAGGGAACCCTAAAATAAATCCATGAAGGTTCAGAACTGGTCTGTGTGGATGAATGACGTGCAGCATGTTTTCATTAATGCGCAATTTGCTTCAACCTACAAGGACTTGTCACCTTCTTGTTTGCACATCACTGCACAATCGTCATGTTTTGGTTGGGAGCTGGAAAATTGCTGCAGTTTAATGATAGGGTTAAACATTCCAAAGGATCTAGTTACCAGGCAAAATATACATATTTCAGTCATTGTGGCAACAACAACAAAAATTAAAAATTAACATTCTCTGAATGAAACATGCTGGTTTCCATCAGTGACAGAAAAAGAGATGCAAATTTTGTATGCGTTTGATGCATAGAGCAGAATTTTTATTAGACCCATAAACAGGGCTTCAGAATAGCTGAGATCACTGAAATCTCACATTGCTCACTATGATTGTGCTTGTCAATAATTCTTCAATTTATACATATGCTGTTAGGGCCCATGTACACAGCCGAGTATTGGCCATTCTGTGCATTGGGGACCGCAATTTGCGGTCCCCAATGCACTGGCAACATCCGTGTGGATTCCACAGACGGATCCAGACCCATTTGACTTCAACGGGACATCCGCACCGCAAAAAAGTAGTGCATTCACTATTTGTTTGCGGTGCGGAAGTACGGACAGAAAACCCACTCCGTGGTGCGTGGTGCTTCCGTGGGGTTCTGTGCCTCTGTTCTGCACTGGACTTTCCAGATTGCAGACCCATTCAACTGAATGGGTCCACATCCATGATGCGGGGTGCACGCGGCCGGTGCCCACATATTGCGGACCTGCTGTTTGCGAGCTCCAATATGGACACGGCCGGTGCATTAGCCCTTAGAGCTTCATGTTCTTCTCCGGCAGTGGAAAAGTAGGTGACTGAAAGCATCCTTTTTAAGGCTTATGTCACTTGAGCGTTTATAAGATAGATTGCGTTAGGGTCTGTTCAGGAAGAAACTGATGGTTGTGGATGCCAGCTGAACCAGTTTTTTTCTGCAAATGCACTGTTTTCATTTTTCCATCCAGATTGTAACCGAATTGCATGCTTTTTTCCCTTGAGTGAAGAAATACTGAAGAATAACAATCTATATCCTCTAGCAAGCATCAATGAAAAACGTGCTGCATCCGCATGCCTACCACGCAATCCATATTCACGTCTATTGATCCAGGTCTGCATCAAAAAAACATAATATAGAACATGCTGTGATTTTTCCTGAATGCAAAGATGATGTCAGAAAAACGACTCTCATGTACATAAAACCATTGACATAAATGGGTCAGAATTCAGTCCGGATGCTATGCATTCGCTACAAACAGTCTATTCGGATGGAAAACTCGCTCATGCAAAAGAGGCCTAAAATGGAGCTGGCTGTATGGTCCATGGTACCATCATGTCCAGGATAGAACAAAAGAGAGTAGTGTGAAAGGTACAAGGATGCAAAAAATAAAATAAAAATCTGGTTGGCTAGGTAAGGTGGGATGGCGGAGTGAAGGCACTAAAGGGAAGCCAGAAAGAGAGCTACGGCACAGTAATTGCAATTGATTGCAATGTGAGCACAGTACATCACTCAATAATGGTGGTTTATGGTGGAATGATCTATAGTTAGGGATCACAGGCCATATAGCACCTTCCAATAGTTGGCTCAGAGGTTGTAACCAGCCTGACTTATAACATGCTTTTTTTTTTATAGGCCAAGTACTTGGTCAACAAGAAGCATGAAAAGTAGCTCCAGAAATAAAATGACTTCAGGATAAAAGCATGCAAGACAAGAAAGAGGGAGGACAGGAACAAGAAGATGATAAATTACTATATATGCTATCTCTATACTGAGGAAAGTGACATTGTGGACATCTTATCCTCCAGTTGGCCAGAACACCTAGGTCCCAAACCTCCCTTTCTTATTGCAGAAGGAAAAGACAAGATACTATTAGATCATGGTGTAAATTCTTTGAGCATTGCTGTAGGAAAATCTCTCAATATCATACAATATAGTCTCATTTTTGGGCAGTGTATGGACATCTTTTATTTCAATTCCCAGTCTGATGTAGTTTGTGAATAAAATGAAGCTTAGTTTTCCCTGCCAAATAAAAGTGCTGAATACTGTAAGGCATCCTATACAATGGATTATATATAACCCAGAAGAAAATCCAACATTTCATATGTTACTGTAACATCAGTAAGTAGGGACGGACATGGACAGTGAGCCCTAACTAGAACCCCGACCCGCTTGCAGGGCAAGCTCTAAGTAGCAAGTCCGCAACTGGTCGATGTTCCCCACACTGAGTCATACCGAAATGGGTCAGGAGGACAACAAAGTACCAAATCAAAAGACAGAGAGTAGTCAAATAGCCAAGCTGAGATTAGAACCAGTACCAATATGAGTAATCAAAAGGATAAGCCAACGTGCGTGTAGTAATCCAAAATGCGCAACCAAGAACCAGGAACACAGCTAGTGAGTCAGACTATCATTGGCAGTGGTGTAAGGCCAGGAATGGGTTAAATAGATCGCATAGTCCCAGAATCAGACCTTGATAGGTCATGACTTGGCACTCCATTAGTCAGAACACTAGGACACAGGAATAGAGCAGCTGAGCAATCACCACACTGCTAGTATCCCCCAGCATATGCCCGCTATGGGGAAAGAACATTGCAACACTGCGTTGGGTGAGACACGTGCCGATGCTGGAGATCGCGCCGCTGGAGCTCAGACAGGTAAGTTTGTAACAGTTACATTATAAAACAACACACACATCATAACAAATTGTGAACAGTACTAAAACCAGAATTTCCTAACCACAGTGTAAATTAATTTTCATTTGGACCACTAGAAGTAAAGATGACAAAAGTCTGCATCTTAATTATTTTTTCCCCAAATGGGCAAGAGTCCCATGATAAATAGGCATATAAATAATCTAACCTAAAATATCACACTGTGGGGAATGTAGAATACTGACCTCAAACAGACATCACTGCACAGATGTGGGAAGAATTTTATGTCCGAATTAGTCCCATAATAAATTCTGGGTCTGTGGTTTTAAAGTTATTTGTTCATGAGGACCTGCGTAAAAATGGCTAAAAAAAGAGACCAAAATTATATTTCATTTAGGATACGACCACATGTGGAGGTCGTACTGCAGTTGAGTAGAGATCATTAAACTAACCCAGAACTAACGAAGGTTGCCCTGTTTAGCCAGTCTGCATTGTTAGCAGCTGGGCAGTATTGAAGGTGACACCTGGCCATGTACGATGCAGACCGACTAAACAGAGTGCTCTTCATAAGTTCAATTACAGTCCACTGCAGCCTGTACGACTGCATGGAACTCGACTGGAGCTCCACCACACTGCCCCCATGACACGACCGCCCTGTGTGGTTATACCCCTATAAACCATGACAGATGTCAACATAAGCTCCACCTTCGGTTATCAGAAAATAGAAAATGTTGTTTTTATTTTTGCTAGTGGTAATAAAAGAAAAAACAAGTTGTCACTAGCAGATCTGCTATTTTTCTGATGTATTCTGCCACAGATGTGGTAATCTCTGTACAAGCAATGGTAGACAGCTGAACTCACTATTATCCCTAGGTCGTAGTACCAGTTGCATGTGAAGCTCTAGTGAGGAGGATACAATGGAAATGCTTTGGTAATTTATTGAGTTAACCCTGCCATTATTGCTGACATCATGTCTACAGGGCAGGGTTCAGGAGAATGAGCAGAACATGACCCTCAGAGTCATTGACAATCTTGTGTCGATAGGACAGAGCCTTACAAGCCTTGCCACACCTCAGACGTAGACGCAATGCCATCAGGATAGGGAACCAACACAGCGTAAAATGTAACATGACTGGAGGGCAGGAAAACGCCATATTACAGATATTTAATCACTATGAGTAAGGCTACTTTCACACTTGCGTTTATTGAGATCTGTCGATTCCCCTTTAAGCCAGATAGCAACTCCAAGTATACATTTGCTGCTTGATGGTAGAGGAGTAATTGACAAAGTTTGTAATGAGGCCTTCAAACTATCTGTGATTTTTAGCACTTGTTTCCTCTTACTCAATACAAGGATGTTTTGAGTTTTCTCAGGTTTGAGGGTTTAGTTGATACCCTTACCGCCAGTGTTCCCTCTAAGCCTTGGCAGCTGCTGAGCGGGGTCGGCTCAGAGCTGGGCACAGCGCCATTAAAGGTGGGCGATAGGAAAACCTAAGATAATTGTCACATCAAAGAGCATACAGTGTGAGCCCTGCACCATCCCGTACAATGCAGTATAATCCCTGCACCATGCTGTGTAATATACAGTATAATCCCGGCGCCATGCCGTACAATATCCAGTATAGTTCATACACCATGCTGTACAATATACAGTATAGTTCATACACCATGCTGTACAATATACAATATAACCCCTACGCCATGCAATACGATGTACATTATAATCCATACACCATGCCGTACAATATATAGTATAGTTCATACACCATGCTGTACAATATACAGTATAGTTCATACACCATGCTGTACAATATACAATATAACCCCTACACCATGCAATACGATGTACATTATAATCCATACACCATGCCGTACAATATACAGTATAGTTCATACACCATGCTTTACAGTATAAAGCATAAATCCTACACCATGCCGTATAATATACATTATAATCCATACACCATGCTATACAATATACATTATAATTCCTGTACCATGCCATAAAATATACATTAGAATCCATGCACCATGCCATACAATATGCACAATAACCCCACAGTGTAGGTGTTATACTGTATATTGTACGGCATGCTGTGTGAACTATACTGTATATTTTACGGTATGGTGTATGGATTATAATGTATACTGTGCAGCATGGTGCAGGGATTATAATATATATTATACAGCATGTTGCAGGGATTATAATGTACATTGTATAGCATGGTGTAGTGGTCATACTGTATATTGTATGGCATGGTGTATGAACTATACATTGTACGGCATGGTGTATGGATTGTAATGTATACTGTACAGCATGGTGCAAGGATTATAATGTATATTATACAGCATGTTGCAGGGATTATAATGCATACTGCACAGCATGGTGTATGGATTATAATGTACATTGTATAGCATGGTGTAGGGGTCATACTGTATATTGTATGGCATGGTGTATGGATTACAATGTACATTGTAGGTGCAGGTATTATACTGTATATTGTACAGCATGGTGCAAGTATTATACTGTATATTTTACAGCCTGGTACAAGGATAATAATGTATACTGTACAGCAAATATATGGAGGTTACACCATGACGGACAATATAACCCCTGCTCCATGATGTACAATATACAGTATAATTCTTGCACCATGCAGGTATACTGTATATTGTGTGGCACAGTGTAGGCTATATGTGTATAACATAAACATATTCCACATAAAAACTTACAATTATTTGGCTTGGCCCTGGGGGATCTCGGACGTTACTTCAACACCTTGGTTGGGGGGCTAGGCCTAAGAACATGCCGTCCCCTCCTCTTTCCCCCTCTTTTGCGTGCTGCACCTGTTCTCCTCTTCCAGTAGCAGCAGCGCATGAGGAAGGAGGCGGCGCCAGCTTGGAGCGCCGCACAGGAACTTCCTGACACTGGATAACGTCAGGACATTATGGGAACTGTGGGCAGTATGGTGGGTGCCTGTTCCGATTTCAAGGGCCACCCACTACAGCAATGCACACAATGAAAATTGTGTGTATTGCCAGGGTGGGCTTCCCCAGAGTACGAAACAGTCATACACCATTACATGAAGTCCTGGCTACGGCGGTGAACAGGCCTGCAGAGGTCCTGAGTGGAGGCATAAAGGAAGCTGCGCAGCTTACAGGGAACACTGTTTACCGCTGTACCTCCTATAGTTACGCCACTGACTGGTGTATTCTATGTCTTCAGAATTCATGGAAAAGTATGAATTCAACGGAAAAACACAAAATTTGACTCCTTTTATTGAATAATTCTATAAACATTGCTTTGTATTTGCAGACAGGCATCACTGCAGTATATCAGTAATACACTTCTTAATTAAAGTATGTATTTTTGCCTGTGACATTAATTATCTATTTATGCAGAACGCATTCCAATGACGTTACCAATTTCTCATATGATTAAGTTCGCTTGGAACAGGACCTTAAAAGGCAGATAAAAACACGTCTCACATATTTTCAATATGCGCTCATTTGCACTGCATCTAGTTTTATTTTTAAGCAAAGAAAGTGCATTGTTATTAATGCATTCTTCTGATTCCAGTGTAATCTTTGGGTCTAAACTGAGATCCTGGACACCTGTCTCCATGGCAGACAGTCTTGATGTTAGGGATACTGCGTCCAGCTGTCCCTGAAGTACGTGTGTTCCAGCTCATATCTGTACTGCATGGGTGTAGTACTACTTGGCTACATGACATGATTTCTATATAATCTATCTATCTATCTATCTATCTATCTATCTATCTATCTATCTATCTGTCATCTATCTATCTGTCATCTATCTATCTGTCATCTATCTATCTATTAAGAAAATGGGGAGATTTTTTAATGCAAGCAATCTGTGCAAAATAACCACATTTTTAGGCTGCTCTCACCACTTTGAAAAAGGTGAACAGGGTCTACGGGAGAGATTTTGGCCTCCCACGGTCAGAGAATTTTACTATTGTTTAGGCTACTTTCATACTAGCGGCAGGACGGATCTGGACAGGCTGTTCACCCTGTCGGATCCGTCCTGCCGCTATTTCGCCGTGCCGCCGGACTGCCGCTCCGTCCCCTTTGACTATAATGGGGAGCTCTGGTGCAGCACAGCAGTGCACGGCGAGAGGCCGCCGGACTAAAAGTCCTGCATGTCCGACTTTTTAGTCTGGCGGCCTCTCACTGCGCACTGCCGTGCTGCGCCAGAGCTCCTCCCCGTCCCCATTATAGTCAATGAGGACAGAGCGGCGGTCCGGCGGCACGGCGAAATAGCAGCAGGACAGATCCGACAGGGGGAACAGCCTGTCGGATCCGTCCTGCCGCTAGTGTGAAAGTACCGTAAGCCAAAATGGGTAAATTATAGTTCAAATACAGTACATATCAGCTCCTAGCTAGCATAGATGTAGATTTTCTGATGCACAGAAGATATGCCAGATTGCACTTCTGAATAAATGGAGTCATCTTACCCCTGTTCAGTTTTTAGTAAGACTGTTCAAATGATAGCCTTAGTAAATTCCATTCAATATGTGTAAGGCCGATTCATTGGCCTGTATTTGTGGGAGGGGCTTGGTTGCCTACTTCAACGGCCAGTGCCCTCCCACAAATCGTACGACGTGCAGAGTTTTGCAGGAAGCGTGCGCTCGTACCTGGCATCTTTGTCTTTAGCAGGCAGGTGAGTGGAGTCCGGTCGGCTGGCCCCTAGGTGAGTGGGGCTATGCTCCGGACCGCATCGCTTCTTTTCCTCCAGGCTGGGGGCGGACCGCACGGAGGCCAGGCTCCCTCATGCACCATGTCTGGCCGTCATTCAGGGGGAAGGGGGGCGGTGGCGGAGCCGCGGCGGTATCTGCGCCCCCCTCCTCCCCCTGTCCACACAGGGATCCCGAACACTGCCCTCCTCCGGCGGGGGGGCGGAGCCACGGCGGGGGGGGCGGAGCCACGACGGTGACGAGGTCCCCTCCTCCCCTCCACACTGGGCGGGGGGCGGAGCCACGGCGGCGGGGGGGGGGGCGGAGCCACGACGGGGGGGGCGGAGCCACGGCGGGGGGGGCCACGACGGTGGCGGGGGGGCGGAGCCACTACGGTGGCGGCGCTCCCCTCCTTCCCCGCTTACAGGTCCACCACGTTCCACTTCACCAACGGGGGGCGGGACACTCGATGGAGCAGGGGCCCCCCCCCTACCCCTCCGATCTGGCCAGCGTCGCACTACCTCCCCACGTGGTGGGCGGGCTCAGCCGGCAGTGGGTCGGCCCCCAGATGAGGGGGGGCGCCCCCGCACTGAGCGCCCTGCCAGGGAGCGAGTGCGGCGCCACGGGGCCACAGTTTATCCGGATAAGGGGAGGGGCTGGGTCACATGAGGCCTCCCCCCTGTCCCGGCTCCTAGATGCCAGGGGGCTGCGCCATTTCCCCACGTGGTGGGTGTGCCCAGCCGGCGGCGGGTCGGCCCCTCGAGCAAGGGGGGCACCCCTGCACTGGGCACCCTGCCAGGGAGCGGCGTGACCCCCCACGCGGCTCGTCTCAACCGGTGAAGGGTGGGGGCCGGCTCATATAAGGCCCCCCCCTGTCCCGGCTCCTAAATGCCAGGGGGCTGCGCCGTTTCCCCACGTGGTGGGTGTGCCCAGCCGGCGGCGGGTCGGCCCCTCGAGCAAGGGGGGCACCCCTGCACTGGGCACCCTGCCAGGGAGCGGCGTGACCCCCCACGCGGCAACATTCATTTGACCGATGTGGCGGGGCCCGCGTTGATTCAGGGGCCCCCCCGCACCGGTTTAGGCCAGAGGGCTACGCTACTCCCCACGCGGTAGAAGTGCTCAGCCGGCAGGTGGGTAGGCCCTGAGCGACGGAGGGCACCCCCCGCACTGGGCACTCTGCCAGGGAGCCGCGCAGCCCTCCACGTGGCTCCCGTTCTGTGTTGGCGTGGGGCAGGGGCCAGTGTGCTAGAGGGTCCCCCCATTCGGGCCACGGTGCCAGGGAGCTCCGCGCTCCCCACGCGGTTATCGTGGTGGAATGCGGGGGGCGCATTGGCCATGCTCTGCGTTTTCACTAAAGTCTGGCACGGGCCGCCGTGCCACCTAGATAGGCAGGGATCCGTGACAACGCCGGAACGGTCGTGGGGGGTACATCTTAGCCAGTGACTAACCCCTTCTACCGGTCACCTGCAGCTTACAGCTCATGTCCAATCATTCCATGTTTTACCTGCACGGTTCCGTATGGCAGGCACGATCCACAGTTGACACCTTCATTGTTTGCTTCCAGGGTCCAAGTTGTCTTGATCTCATTACGTAATTGTGGCTTATCGGTAAGGTAGTAGGGGTTCACGTGGGGGAGGGGTAAGGAAGTGCCCATCAGTGGGTTATGTGTCTCACGCATTGTCTCACGTCCAGGTTGTGCTGTTTCACGAACTTTCTGTGGTGGTCAGTGTAGATTTCTGAGTAGGTAAGTAGATCATTTCCCCCGTGTTGTATTTCCGGGTGGCGGTTCCTGGCCACTCCCTCACGGTTCCTTTTGTGTCAGTGTGCATAGCTACACGGGGGCAGTACACCTTTCCTTGCTTTGCGTGCAGTTTCACGGATACTGGTGGTCGTCCAGTTTAGCCAGTCACTTATGTTACTGTTTCCACAGCTGTGATGTCACACGCATCAGACATCATCGAGGCGTCCGTGGACGAAAACGCAGCAGGAATGTCTGAGGGGGGCAGTATTCCGTCCCTACGTGCATGGACCATTCCCAAGCTCATGTCGGAGCTAACGAAGAAGGGCGTCCCTTTCCCGGCTTCCGCCAGGAAGGCAGAGTTGTATCGACTGTGGAAAGACTCTTTAGTGCCCAGTAGTGACGATCCCCCTATGGCCACGGTGCAGACGTCACTCGCGCAGTTGCACGTCATGTTGAACAGTCTGACTTCGGCGGTCACCTCGATACAGGCTAGGTTGGAATTAATCGAGTCTCACTTCCCGGTCGTTCCGATTTCTGCCCCTGAGGTCCCGGTCGTTGCCACCTCTGCCGTAGGGGATACCCGTTCTGTCCAGGCCATCCCCAACGTGGCTCCATCTCATTTCGTGCCAATCAGCATCAGGAAAGACATCCTTGAGGGTAGGGATGTTAACCTCGCTTCATTGCTGATAGCCTCCAGAGACTTGTCTGACAACAAAGTCATAGCTTGCGGGGAAGTCTCGGTGGTGCTGAGAGGCCGTGACCACAGGCTTAACCGCAAGCTAACCATCCCGGAATTTGTCATGGCGTTCAGCCTTTTAGGGATGTTATATGTTCTGCCAGGCCGGACAGGAGGGAGGAACTCGATCTGTACCTCTTTCGGGTTACAGAGTTGGGTTACAAGTATGGAGGAAATTCGTTTTACAACTATCATTGTTCGTTTTGGCCAAAGCAGCAGCTGCGCTTTCCCAGTTCCAACATGTGACAGATTGGTCCAACTTAGACACAGAACTGTTCTGCAGGCACTTTGCTGGCCTGAAAGCTCCCTCCTGTTCCGCCTGTCAGTCCATATTCCACTCGGTAGAGTGGTGTCACTAGTCAGCCGCCAGTACCTCATCGTACCCGTCCAGCTCTACAGCTGGACCACTCAATGTTTTCAGACCCCCCCAGCTCCGTGGACAAGCTAGGTCGGCCCATTGTTCAGCCAGGTAGGGCTCAGATCTGCCAAGAAAGTTGAGGGCCCGTCCACAGTTATCACCTTTCTGGGCATTGAACCAGACTCACAAGACATGTTAGCCAGGTTACCTTCGGACAAATTGATGAGGATCAGAGAAGTTATCCACAGGTTTGCAGTCACGACCGTGGTCACTAAGGCCGATTTGCAGTCACTACTTGGCATGTTAAATTTTGCCATGCGCATCATTCCGCAGGGCAGGGCGTTCATATCCCGCCTGTTGGCGCTCCTGGCCACGGCCCGGAGCAGGACAGCCCAGTGTGTCTGGATAGTCAGGCCTTAGCTGATCTCCACATGTGGAATCAATTTCTTTGTCAATGGAATGGGGTGTCCTTGTTCAGTCCCGAGTTGTCGTGTAATTCTCCTGTAGTATTTTCAGATGCGGCCGCAAGCTCAGGTTTGGCCGCTATTTTTGGCACCCACTGGGTCGCGGGCGAATGGCCTGCCGAGGTGAGACAGATCCCAGGTTTCCTCCACTCCTCGGTACTGTTCGAACTGTACCCCATTGTGGTAGCTGCCTACATATGGGGCAATCGTTGGGTAAATCAGTCTGTTCTGTTTGTGTCTGACAATGCAGCAGTGGTAGACATTGTAAACAGTGGGTCGTCTAGATCATCCCATGTTATGTGTCTCTTGAGACGACTAGTACTACTCTCCCTACATCACCACTTCCATGTCCATAGCGCGCATGTGCCAGGTTCACAAAACGTGGCTGCCGATGCCTTATCAAGGGCTAATTTCTCCCTTTTCTTACAGGTCATGCCAGAGGCAGATGTAGTGGGCGCTACCGTCCCTCCTCACGAATCCTTAATCCTAGCGTGACTAGTCACCTAGAGACGGCCCACGCCTTGATTTCCAAGTCCCTTTCCCCCAACACCACCAGGGCATATACCACCGGGTGGAAGGCGTTTTGCAAGTTTCAGGGGGAATGTCCTCAGGAGGAATCTAGTTTTGTAGAATACATCCTGGCGTTCATTGGCTACTGCCACTCAGAACTAAAACTCTCTCATAACACCGTGAGATCATACCTGTCGGGAGTGCAACATTTCTTCTCCATCAATCATCCCGAACGGACATCGGTGTTCTCCATGCATGCTGTCAAAGCCGCACTCGAGGGTTTGAGCAAATGCGGGCCCCAGGGCCAAGTACGTAGGCAGGCTGTCACAGGGCTCCTTTTCGTAGACTTTATGACGTTCTGGATAGGAATCCTTTTGGGGTTCTACCCAACCTGGTGCTCAAATCCGCCATCTATCTAGCTTTATGGCTTCTTGAGGCCTGGGGAGTTCACTTGTTCTCCTGGCAGCAGCAGGTTTCTCACAGTCGACCAGCTGGTCCAAAACGCCGAAGGTTACGTGCTGCTGCTGAGGACGTCCAAAACCTCACAGGTGGGGCCCCCAGTACCGGTGTCTTATTTCCCGCGTCTCATCAATGGTGCCCTGTCACAGTTCTGTCAACTACTATCAGCCTTGTCAGGGTCCGGCCCAGATAGTCCATTATTGCCCTTTGGGGTGGCGTCACTCACCACCCATCAGTTCGTGTCCCACGTACGCTCCCTGGTGGCCAGCTTGGGCTGCGACGCCACCGCGATCTCGGGACATTCGTTCCGCATAGGTGCTGCGTCCGCGGCTTCCAAGAATCAGGTGCCAGCGCATGTCATTCAGAAATTAGGGCGTTGGCGCTCCACGTGTTTTAGCCGTTACATACCTCACCCCAAAACTGAGATGTCAATAGCTTTCAGAGTCTGGTTTGTAATCACGTTGTAATAAAGTACTCCTGCCTACCGGTATGTCTTTTGCCCTCTTTCAGGCGTCCCTCCACGACGCGGTTACGGCACAACTCTGACCGCTTTAGAGTAGGGCATCCCAGGTAGATCTCGGTACGTTCCTGGTTGCCACGACCACAACTGTAATATGTGCAGATAAAAGGGCAAGTAAGGTAACGAAAATCAATGTGCCTACATTCCAAAACAGGAAACCTTTATACCAGGTCAGTAACTACAGAAGTTGCAGTGTCGGACTGGGGTTCCTAGGGCCACCAGTAAAATTAATTCTGAGGTCCCACTGTACACCTACATTCAAACATTACCTGATCCCCATTTGCAAATCCTGCCTCTGTGCCTAGAAGTTATCTCAGCCATTAATAATCTACACAGTTTTTTATATAATCGCATTAAATAACTGTATGTAGTGAAGTTAGTCTACGATGCCGTGTGCAGGTGGTGGGGGGTGAAAGGCTCCACACGAAGATTCAAGGAAAAAAGCCTCAATATACAAAGCTCTGAGTATGGACAAAGAAATTGGAAACCATATAAACCTAGAATGTTGTTAATCAACAAATAACAACAAAAAATGCCCAAAGTAATCAAAAAATATAATTCTTTTTTGTAATAAACATATCACAATATACATAAAAATTATTTATTTATTTATTTTTATGTATATTCTGATATGTTTATTACAATAAAATAAATTATATTTTTTGATTACTTTGGGCATTTGTTGTTGTTATTTGTTGATTAACATTGTAGGTTTATATATACACTCACCTAAATAATTATTAGGAACACCATACTAATACGGTGTTGGACCCCCTTTTGCCTTCAGACTTGCCTTAATTCTACGTGGCATTGATTCAACAAGGTGCTGATAGCATTCTTTAGAAATGTTGGCCCATATTGATAGGATAGCATCTTGCAGTTGATGGAGATTTGAGGGATGCACATCCAGGGCACGAAGCTCCTGTTCCACCACATCCCAAAGATGCTCTATTGGGTTTAGATCTGGTGACTGTGGGGGACATTTTAGGACAGTGAACTCATTGTCATGTTCAAGAAACCAATTTGAAATGATTCAAGCTTTGTTACATGGTGCATTATCCTGCTGGAAGTAGCCATCAGAGGATGGGTAGATGGTGGTCATGAAGGGATGGACATGGTCAGAAAAAATGCTCAGGTAGCCCGTGGCATTTAAACGATGGCCAATTGGCACTAAGGGGCCTAAAGTGTGCCCAGAAAACATCCCCCACACCATTACACCACCACCACCAGCCTGCACAGTGGTAACAAGGCATGATGGATACATGTTCTCATTCTGTTTACGCCAAATTCGGACTCTACCATTTGAATGTCTCAACAGAAATCGAGACTCATCAGACCAGGCAACATTTTTCCAGTCTTCAACAGTCCAATTTTGGTGAGCTCGTGCAAATTGTAGCCTCTTTTTCCTATTTGTAGTGGAGATGAGTGGTACCCGGTGGGGTCTTCTGCTGTTGTAGCCCACCTTTCTTTTCCATTCTGACATTCAGTTTGGAGTTCAGGAGATTGTCTTGACCAGGACCACAACCCTACATGCATTGAAGCAACTGCCATGTGATTGGTTGACTAGATAATCGCATTAATGAGAAAAAGAACAGGTGTTCCTAACAATTCTTTAGGTGAGTGTATATCCATACGAAGATTCGCCTGCTCCCGCGTGGGCCAGTCCGAGCCTAGTCACACACAGGCCTCTGTGTCAAATAAGGCAGCCTGTACATGTTCAGCTTTTGATCAGGTTTTCTCATGCAGTTTTGATACTAAAAGCAAGTGTGGATTCTCAAAGGAGAAATAGAATCAGCCTGTAAGGCCAATAATGCGGATTATGTGCGTTTTTTCCACGTGGATTTACATGCGGAAAAACCGCAGCATAGTACAGTACTAGCAAAGTGTATGAGATTAAACAAATCTTATGTACACTTGGCAGATTTCTTCCGTGAGGAAACTGACCTGCGGTGCGGATTTCCATATCCACAGAATGTCAATTATGTTTGTGGTTTTATATTTAGATTTCACCCTTTTCCAATAAATTGCAAGATCTGCGGCAAAACCGCATCTAATCCGCGCCAAAATCTGCTATTAGAAATTGTGGATTTTGTTGCAGATATGGTGTAGAAACACACATAAATCCACCCGGAAATTCGTGCGGATCACATGTGCTTTCACCCGCGCTTGTGTGCAGGTGGCTTAAGGGTGCTGACTAGAGATGAGCGAACCTCTGTTTTAACCACTTCAGCCCCGCTAGGTGAAACCCCCTTCATGACCAGAGCACTTTTTACACTTCGGCACTACACTACTTTCACCGTTTATCGCTCGGTCATGCAACTTACCACCCAAATGAATTTTACCTCCTTTTCTTCTCACTAATGGAGCTTTCATTTGGTGGTATTTCATTGCTGCTGGCATTTTTACTTTTTTTGTTATTAATTAAAATGTAACGATTTTTTTGCAAAAAAATGACATTTTTCACTTTCAGCTGTAAAATTTTGCAAAAAAAACGACATCCATATATAAATTTTTCGCCAAATTTATTGTTCTACATGTCTTTGATAAAAAAAAAATGTTTGGGCAAAAAAAAAATGGTTTGGGTAAAGTTATAGCATTTACAAACTATGGTACAAAATGTGAATTTCCGCTTTTTGAAACAGCTCTGACTTTCTGAGCACCTGTCATGTTTCCTGAGGTTCTACAATGCCCAGACAGTAGAAAAACCCCACAAATGACCCCATTTCGGAAAGTAGACACCCTAAGGTATTCGCTGATGGGCATAGTGAGTTCATAGAACTTTTTATTTTTTGTCACAAGTTAGCGGAAAATGATGATGATTTTATTTTTTTTATTTTTTCTTACAAAGTCTCATATTCCACTAACTTGCGACAAAAAATAAAAAATTCTAGGAACTCACCATGCCCCTCACAGAATACCTTGGGGTGTCTTCTTTCCAAAATGGGGTCACTTGTGGGGTAGTTATACTGCCCTGGCAATTTAGGGGCCCAAATGTGTGAGAAGAACTTTGCAATCAAAATGTGTAAAAAATGACCGGTGAAATCCAAAAGGTGCACTTTGGAATATGCGCCCCTTTGCCCACCTTGGCAGCAAAAAAGTGTGACACATCTGGTATCGCCGTACTCAGGAGAAGTTGGGGAATGTGTTTTGGGGTGTCATTTTACATATACCCATGCTGGGTGAGAAAAATATCTTGGTCAAATGCCAACTTTGTATAAAAAAATGGGAAAAGTTGTCTTTTGCCAAGATATTTCTCTCATCCAGCATGGGTATATGTAAAATGACACCCCAAAACACATTCCCCAACTTCTCCTGAGTACGGCGATACCAGATGTGTCACACTTTTTTGCAGCCAAGGTGGGCAAAGGGGCACACATTCCAAAGTGCACCTTTCGGATTTTGCAGGCCATTTTTTACACATTTTGATTGCAAGGTACTTCTCACACATTTGGGCCCCTAAATTGCCAGGGCAGTATAACTACGCCACAAGTGACCCCATTTTGGAAAGAAGACACCCCAAGGTATTCCGTGAGGGGCATGGCGAGTTCCTAGAATTTTTTATTTTTTGTCACAAGTTAGCGGAAAATGATGATTTTTTTTTTTTCCTCTTTTTTCCTTACAAAGTCTCATATTCCACTAACTTGCGACAAAAAATAAAAAATTCTAGGAACTCGCCATGCCCCTCACGGAATACCTTGGGGTGTCTTCTTTCCAAAATGGGGTCACTTGTGGCGTAGTTATACTGCCCTGGCAATTTAGGGGCCCAAATGTGTGAGAAGTACTTTGCAATCAAAATCTGTAAAAAATGACCGGTGAAATCCGAAAGGTGCACTTTGGAATATGTGCCCCTTTGCCCACCTTGGCATCAAAAAAGTGTCACACATCTGGTATCGCCGTACTCAGGAGAAGTTGGGGAATGTGATTTGGGGTGTCATTTTACATATACCCATGCTGGGTGAGAGAAATATCTTGGCAAAAGACAACTTTTCCCATTTTTTTATACAAAGTTGGCATTTGACCAAGATATTTTTCTCACCCAGCATGGGTATATGTAAAATGACACCCCAAAACACATTGCCCAACTTCTCCTGAGTACGGCGATACCAGATGTGTCACACTTTTTTGCTGCCAAGGTGGGCAAAGGGGCACATATTCCAAAGTGCACCTTTCGGATTTTGCAGGGCATTTTTTACACATTTTGATTGCAAAGTTCTTCTCACACATTTGGGCCCCTAAATTGCCAGGGCAGTATAACTACCCCACAAGTGACCCCATTTTGGAAAGAAGACACCCCAAGGTATTCCGTGAGGGGCATGGCGAGTTCCTAGAATTTTTTATTTTTTGTCGCAAGTTAGTGGAATATGAGACTTTGTAAGGAAAAAAGAAAAAAAAAGAAAAATCATCATTTTCCGCTAAATTGTGACAAAAAATAAAAAATTCTAGGAACTCGCCGTGCCCCCCACGGAATACCTTGGGGTGTCTTCTTTCCAAAATGGGGTCACTTGTGGCGTAGTTATACTGCCCTGGCAATTTAGGGGCCCAAATGTGTAAGAAGTACCTTGCAATCAAAATGTGTAAAAAATGGCCTGCGAAATCCGAAAGGTGCCCCTTTGCCCACCTTGGCTGCAAAAAAGTGTCACACACGTGGTATCGCCGTACTCAGGAGAAGTTGGGTAATGTGTTTTGGGGTGTCATTTTACATATACCCATGCTGGGTGAGAGAAATATCTTGGCAAAAGACAACTTTTCCCATTTTTTTATACAAAGTTGGCATTTGACCAAGATATTTTTCTCACCCAGCATGGGTATATGTAAAATGACACCCCAAAACACATTCCCCAACTTCTCCTGAGTACGGCGATACCACATGTGTGACACTTTTTTGAAGCCTAGATGCGCAAAGGGGCCCAAATTCCTTTTAGGAGGGCATTTTTAGACATTTGGATCCCAGACTTCTTCTCACACTTTCGGGCCCCTAAAAAGCCAGGGCAGTATAAATACCCCACATGTGACCCCACTTTGGAAAGAAGACACCCCAAGGTATTCAATGAGGGGCCTGGCGAGTTCCTAGAATTTTTTTTTTTTTGCATAAGTTAGCGGATATTGATTTTTTTTTTGTTTTTTTCTCACAAAGTCTCACTTTCCGCTAACTTAGGACAAAAATTTCAATCTTTCATGGACTCAATATGCCCCTCACGGAATACCTTGGGGTGTCTTCTTTCCGAAATGGGGTCACATGTGGGGTATTTATACTGCCCTGGCTTTTTAGGGGCCCTAAAGCGTGAGAAGAAGTCTGGAATATAAATGTCTAAAAATGTTTACGCATTTGGATTCCGTGAGGGGTATGGTGCGTCCATGTGAGATTTTATTTTTTGACACAAGTTAGTGGAATATGAGACTTTGTAAGAAAAAACAAAAACAAACAAAAAATTTCCGCTAACTTGTGCCAAAAAAAATGTCTGAATGGAGCCTTACCAGGGGGGGGTGATCAATGACAGGGGGGTGATCAATGACAGGGGGGTGATCACCCATATAGACTCCCTGATCACCCCCCTGTCATTGATCACCCCCCCTGTAAGGCTCCATTCAGACATCCGCATGATTTTTTACGGATCCATGGATACATGGATCGGATCCACAGAACGCATGCGGACGTCTGAATGGAGCCTTACAGGGGGGTTATCAATGACAGGGGGTGATCAGGGTAATCAGGGTGATCACCCCCCTGTCACTGATCACCCCCCCTGTAAGGCTCCATTCAGACATCAGCATGATTTTTTACGGATCCATGGATACATGGATCGGATCCACAAAACGCATGCGGACGTCTGAATGGAGCCTTACAGGGAGGGGGTGATCAATGACAGAGGGGTGATCACCCATATAGACTCCCTGATCACCCCCCTGTAAGGCTCCATTCAGACATCCGCATGATTTTTTACGGATCCATGGATACATGGATCGGATCCACAAAACGCATGCGGACGTCTGAATGGAGCCTTACAGGGGGGTTATCAATGACAGGGGGTGATCAGGGTAATCAGGGTGATCACCCCCCTGTCACTGATCACCCCCCCTGTAAGGCTCCATTCAGACATCCGCATGATTTTTTACGGATCCATGGATACATGGATCGGATCCACAGAACGCATGCGGACGTCTGAATGGAGCCTTACAGGGGGGTTATCAATGACAGGGGGTGATCAGGGTAATCAGGGTGATCACCCCCCTGTCACTGATCACCCCCCCTGTAAGGCTCCATTCAGACATCAGCATGATTTTTTACGGATCCATGGATACATGGATCGGATCCACAAAACGCATGCGGACGTCTGAATGGAGCCTTACAGGGGGGGGGTGATCAATGACAGAGGGGTGATCACCCATATAGACTCCCTGATCACCCCCCTGTAAGGCTCCATTCAGACATCCGCATGATTTTTTACGGATCCATGGATACATGGATCGGATCCACAAAACGCATGCGGACGTCTGAATGGAGCCTTACAGGGGGGTTATCAATGACAGGGGGTGATCAGGGTAATCAGGGTGATCACCCCCCTGTCACTGATCACCCCCCCTGTAAGGCTCCATTCAGACGTCCACATGATTTTTACAGATCCATGGATACATGGATCGGATCCACAGAACGCATGCGGACGTCTGAATGGAGCCTTACAGGGGGGTTATCAATGACAGGGGGTGATCAGGGTAATCACCCCCCTGTCACTGATCACCCCCCCCTGTAAGGCTCCATTCAGACGTCCGCATGATTTTTACGGATCCATGGATACATGGATCGGATCCACAGAACGCATGCGGACGTCTGAATGGAGCCTTACAGGGGGGTTATCAATGACAGGGGGTGATCAGGGTAATCACCCCCCTGTCACTGATCACCCCCCCTGTAAGGCTCCATTCAGACGTCCGCATGATTTTTACGGATCCATGGATACATGGATCGGATCCGTAAAAATCATGCGGACGTCTAAATGGAGCCTTACAGGGGGGTGATCAATGACAGGGGGGTGATCAATGACAGGGGGTGATCAGGGAGTGTATATGGGTGATCACCTGCCTGTCATTGATCACCCCCCTGTAAGGCTCCATTCAGACGTCCGTATGCTTTTTGCGGATCCGATCCATGTATCCGTGGATCCGTAAAAATCATACGGACGTCTGAACGGAGCCTGACAGGGCGGTGATCAATGACAGGGGGGTGATCAGGGAGTTTATATGGGGTGATCAGGGGTTTATAAGGGGTTAATAAGTGACGGGGGGGGGGTGTAGTGTAGTGTGGTGTTTGGTGGGACTGTACTGACCTACCTGAGTCCTCTGGTGGTCGATCCTAACAAAAGGGACCACCAGAGGACCAGGTAGGAGGTATATTAGACGCTGTTATGAAAACAGCGTCTAATATACCTGTTAGGGGTTAAAAAATTCGGATCTCCAGCCTGCCAGCGAACGATCGCCGCTGGCAGGCTGGAGATCCACTCGCTTACCTTCCGTTCCTGTGAGCGCGCGCGCCTGTGCGCGCGCGTTCACAGGAAATCTCGCGTCTCGCGAGAAGACGCGTATATGCGTCCAGGAGGAGTAAAGCAACCACCTCCCGGACGCATATCTGCGTACAGCGGTCGGGAGGTGGTTAAGTTCGGCGTCTAAAGTTCGGGTTTGGATTAGCGGAGAATCCCGATCTGGAACCGGATATGGATTCCGACTTCCGTTGTGGTCCGTGGTAGCGGAATCAATAATGGCCGATTATTGATTCCGCTACCACGGACCACAACGGAAGTCGGAATCCATATCCGGTTCCAGATCGGGATTCTCCGCTAATCCAAACCCGAACTTTAGACGCCGAACTTAAAACAGAAGTTCGCTCATCTCTAGTGCTGACACACATTGCGGCAGTGCTGCATTTTGGATGCAGCAACAAAAAAAAAAAAAAAACACTAAAAACTTGTGTGCTTTTTTTAAACACTATACAGCAGCAGTTCAAAGCAATAGATCGAATTGTATGCAACCTTTTGCACAGCAGCTTTCACTCGATGGTTGAAATTAATCAAAAGTCTAGGGGGAAACTTATCATAACTCAGTGTTTTACACCAGTTTATGAACTTCCCTGACTAATTTATGACTAGGCAAACGGCTTCTCATAAATTAGGCACATCTTCGGCAGCACCTAAACTGATATCTATGCCAGCAATGTTTTTTTTTTTCCGACAGAGAACTGGCATGGGAGGAATTATAAATTCCCCGCTATCTAGACCCAACCTTATGTGTCTATTCATCCTATACTGTTAACCATGGACACGGAATCAAGGGGGACCATTAAAAGATTCTGGTTAGTTAATCAAGTAGCAAAATGTCATCGTTTGCATTTCCAATGAGAGTTTTATATAATGTGGTGAAAAACATCCTTGGGCGAATCTTTTACTGTATTTCTCAGACTTTATCAGGTACTTTGCCTCTATCTTACGCAGACGGGTAAGTAGCACATCTTTTATGAGGGCCTCTCCTACCTAACTTTTATAAATCCAATATTAATTTTAAATGAGTTGAGTAATAACAGAGCTCTTTACTGAAAGGAGTGAAAATGATTACACGTGAAACTGTAGCGTTAGGTATCTGAACAAAGGAAGTAAGAAACGACAGATTAAAGACACATCCATCACTAGGCGCTGTTTTACTAGATAATTGTTTTAATTAGTCTGTATCTGTCTTTGGTATTTGGCTGGTATTTTTGAAGTCACAAATTCATTAATCCAGTTACTACATGTCTTCAATGAAAAGTTATCAATGTAGAGATACTTATTTAGGAACACTATAAAATGTCATAGGGCGGGAATTGCAATACTGCATTGTCTTGAACCGTTCCATTATAAATGCTGGATTAAAACTACTGATTTAGCTTCTTTTAGCATCCAATTCTGATCTCCAGTGGCCACCAAAGAGATGATACTAGACTATGCTTAAAGCACTGAACCCAAATCCATTCTTCTTAGAGTGTTTTTTCAAAATATTAAGATGGCGTTTCTGTGCCTGTCGCCACCTCTCTTCTGACGGGCACAGTCGCCGCAACACTCACCTGGTTTCCCCTGCTGATATCCTGTGTGTCCATGCCCTCTGGGCTCCTCCTATTCCCTTAGGGTTGCTCTGCTGTGTTGCTACTGTGCAGTTCCATTTACTCCATGCAGTCTAAGGCCTGCTCCTTGCCTTCATTGCCTCTCAATGCCTGACTTTGCGTGCATGCTCCCTTTGGCTCTTAAAGGGCTAGTCCGCTCACCTTGATATTCCCCAAGCTATGGCCTTCCACCCCAGGGTATTTAAGGCAACTTCCCCTGTGTGAGAGTGTCTGAGTAATAAGTTCTAGCAGTCTAGTTTCCTGCAAAGGTGTGCACTTTGTTTTGTTTTCTCTCCCGCACCAATTGCTGCCTATCCTCGGATTTGACCCTTCTCTACCTGACCTGACTTCTTTCTTGTGTACTCAAAATTGTACACAATATTCCATGTGCGTTCTGTCTATTAATATATAGGGAGTTAGAACTATGGGTTTTCTGAATCATCTCTTTAAAGGGAGTCTTTCACGCCGATTCACCCTATTAACCTAATAACAGTGTTATGTCCACGGCATCCCCCCTATTAAAACTGTGCTTACCATTTGTTCCTTGCTAGCATCGTTCTGCAGAAAAACACTTTTAATCCACATGCAAATTAGGCTGTGAAGGTGCCCCTGGGTCATTTTCATACAAAGCCACTCCCCCTCTGCCGCGTCTGCCCGCATGCGCCGAGTAAACTGTGATGCCCCGGCCCGACTGTGGTCATTCAATGCGAACGGCAGACGGGAGGAGGGGGGTTAGAGCAGAGACTAAGGGTGGGCAGACGCGTCCGAGGGGGAGTGGCTTCGTATGAAAATGACCCAGGGGCCTGGGCACCTTCACAGCCTAATTTGCATGTGGATTAAAAGTGTTTTTCTGCAGAACGATGATAGCAAGGAACAAACGGTACGCACAGTTTTAATAGGGGAGATGCCGTGGACATAACACTGTTATTAGGTTAATAGGGTGAATCGGCGTGAAAGACTCCCTTTAATATACTGTTTATCCTACCAACACATGCCCATAGTGATTGTACAATCATTGGCTT
Organism: Bufo gargarizans; assembly: GCF_014858855.1. Classification (NCBI taxonomy): domain Eukaryota; kingdom Metazoa; phylum Chordata; class Amphibia; order Anura; family Bufonidae; genus Bufo; species Bufo gargarizans. The sequence continues at coordinate 594,491 of NW_025334170.1, read as the reverse complement.
CTTATGGATTAAACAAAAAGTGCCCAAAAAGGCTTATGTTTGTAAGAAACTGATGTTACACAACGCATGTCTCATACAGCAATGCTTCTCTTTGCACAAAGCTGTAGCTCGGCTTAATGAATTAAATCAATTACATCTGTTGAAGTAAAAGCCCAGCATATAGAGAGATCGAGGTAGAGGAACAACACATAATCTGAAGTTGTAAAAACCTTGGAGAAGTTTATGAGGAGCTCCAATGTCACCGAATAGTGTCATTGTTAATCAGTTATTTTATACATAGACTTACTGTGCATCAGATTCAGTATTAAAGGGCGGTCTAACATATCACTGCATGCATCTTGTTCAACTGCTGTGACATTAATAGTTAATATGTTATTATATATAGACTTACTGTGCATCAGACTCCGTATTAAATGGCGGTCTAATATATTGCCTTGTTTTTCTCGTTCAGCTGCTGCCACATTCATAGCTAATCTGTCATTTTATACATAGACTTACTCTGTATCAGACTCATTATTAGTGTTGAGCAAATCGAAGCATCCAAAGTGGAATTCGATACAAAGTTTAGGAAAAATTTGTTTTGCAACTAATCTGAATTTCCTTTGTGGTAATGAATAATATTTTTTTTTAAAATGGTGGCTATACATGTTACAAAGTTAAAGTATGAAGCCCGGGAACACAATATGAACCATAATCCTATGCAGCCAGCCAATCAGCAGATGGACATCCCCTGTCATGTCACAGCCCTATAAAAAGCCTAATCCCACCCGGTCTCCGCATTTCACTGTGATATGAGCATAGACAGAGGCGTGACAAGCGTTAGGGACAGTGTTCACAAAGCCTTTAGTAGTGGAATATTGCATAGGGAGACTGCAGGGACAGTGTAGGGAGATCATAGGGAAAGTCTTTACACACTGTAGGGTGAGTATAGGGAGAGCATAGGGAGACTGCAGTGACAGTGAAGGGAAAGTACAGGCTCTGTAATCTGAAGCTGAAGGGATCCATAGGAGACTGCCCACTTTGCATCAATCCTTTTTTAGGACACAGAGCTATCTAATTGAACAGTGTCCACCTTGTTTAATAGAAAAGCAATTCTGTCTATGCCTTGATTCTCAAATTGGGGTGAATAAGCTGTGTAATTTAACTGTTATTAGGGTATCCACCTTGTTAATTAGATGGGCAATTCTATTACGCCTTGATTCTCAAATTGGGGTGAATAAGCTGTCTCATACTAATGTTATTAGGGTGTCCACCTTGTTAAATTCATAAGAAATTCTATTAGGCCTTGATTCTCAAATTGCGGTGAATAAGCTGCCTACTTCTACTGTTATTGGGGTGTCCACCTGCCTCTTACAGTAACTGTTTCATTAACATATGTACACCAAGATACGCTCTCCCTGCAGGCTGGGATATAGGTCATTTAATGCGCTTTGTGACAAATTAAATCAGAACAAAACAAATTTTGGAGAAAAATTCAGAGAAGCGCCCGAATCAAATTTTTGAAAACTGCACTCATCTCTACCCAGTATTAAAGGGCGGTCTAATATATTGCTACATTTCTCTTGTTCAACTGCTACTTAATTCACAGTTAGTCTGCTACATTACTGATACATTTACTGTACACTGTGGCCAATATACAGTTGCCTGGGTGCTCCAAAGGTACAGGCAGTGGCAAAAATGTTGCTGTAGCCAGCACAAGTACCAGCAGAAGAGGTGGTGGTGGTAGCAGCAGAAACAGGTGAGATCTGCCACTGTCATCCAGCAGTCATGTTTTGACCCACAATGTAGCTGTACTAGAATGGTTGACTCGCTTTTCAACATCATCTCAAGTGACAACAGATTCACATAGTCACGAATTGATGGGTTCATCTGACACCATGCTTAGTTGTCATGCCCATGAACTGCCTCTGTGCCCTCACCCCTCACCTGTCCTGAACCTGCCTCTTGCTTTTGTTGCTCCTTCTGCTAGCCAACTAATGATAGCCACTGTCTCTGCTCCGCTATTCATCACGGATAAGTTTGTGAGGACAGTCATCAGTTACAGGCCAACACAGACTTGGAGTGAGGTTCACTGCGGACTACTCTATGCGTGAAACTACCGATGATGACAGTCTGGTGGGATCACATGTTGCTAGAGGTCAGGAATGTGCGCAAGAGACAGGTGAGGGTGACACAAGTGATGACCAAACAGAAGTAGATAATGATGAAGATAATGATGGAGCACGTGGGAGCCAGGTGAAGAGAAGCATCATCATCATCAGGGGGCGAGGGTGGCAGCGTGCTGAGAGACAGCAGGGTGGAAGCAGTTGGAGATCTGCAGCCAAACGCGGGAGGGGTACACCGTCTGCTAGTTGGGAGACTATCTGTGAGGAACACACTAGCAGTACATGGTTCATAAAAGCAGCGACAGACAGGCATCCTGCAGTGGTGGAAGGAAAATGCCATACTCGACAGAGTGGAAATTTTTCACCAAGTTGCTGGGGGACGTTAGCATGGGTGTATAGAGCATGTGTGAGCAGAAAGTGAGGCATTGCCAGGGTGCTAATGTTGGCAAGATGGCACTGCATCAACACATGAAGCGTCACCTCACCATAAAGTGGCATGGGAAAACCATGCCACTCATTTAGTGTTACAGCCTGATAAAGCAACCGCTGCACCTCCCACCGACCTGCACCCCCTCTCAAGCAGTCAGGGCTCGTCAACATAAGCAGAAGGAAGATGTCTTTCCTTCCCATCGACTTTAATGTTGTCTATTGCTATTGATGCTCCTCATCACTTGTTTCGACAGAACTCAATCGCCGATTGCAAAAAGACAGCATTATGCGTGCACTCATCCAATGTCACAGAAGCTGAATGTGCACCTGGCCAAGTTGTTGGTACTACAGCCCCTCCCTTTCTATGTTGACTCTGCACATTTCAGAGAACTGATGGCTTGTGCCCACCCAGGGTGGAGAGTCCCAAGCCAACATTACTTTTCCAAATAATCTGTACCAGCCTGCACACATATGTTGATCAGAAGGTGGGCCAGTCCTTGGGCCTTTCAGTGGCTGGGACACTTCACACTAGCGCTGATATATGGAGTTATAACTATGGTCAAGGACAATATACAGTTGTGTTTAAAATAATAGCAGTCAGACATCACTAACCTGATTAATCACTGTTTTTGGTAGAAATGATATTTCTACATGGTAAATAATTTCTCTGTGAAATTCTGAGAAAAATGCGTCGTTCCAGACATTGTTCAGAAGAACAGCGTACCTTGAATAAAAAGTTGATTTAAGAGAGGTGGAAACATATAAAGAAGTGCAGAAAATGATAGGCTGCTCAGCTAAAATGATCGCAAATGCTTTAAAATGGCAACCAAAACCTGAAAGACGTGGAAGAAAGCGAAAAACTACCATTCGAATGGATAGAAGAATAGCCAAAATGGCAAGGACTCAGCCAACAATCAGCTCCTGGAAGATCAAAGAAGGTCTGAAGTTACCTGTGAGTACTGTTACAATTAGAAGACACCTATGTGAAGCCAAGCTATCTGCAAGAAGCCCCCCGCAAAGTCCCACTGTTGAAAAAAAGACATGTGCTGAAGAGGTTACAATTTGCCAAAGAGCACATTAACTGGCCTAAAGATACATTTTGTGGACTGATGAAAGTAAGATTGTTCTTTCTAGTTGCTGGAGACAGTTTGTCAGATGACCCCCAAACACTGAATTCAAGCCATAGTACACTGTGAAGACAGTGAAGCATGGTGGCGCAAGCATCATGATATGGGGATGTTTCTCATACTAAGATGTTGGGCCTATTTATCGCATACCAGGGATCATGGATCAGAATGCTTGAAGAGGTCATGCTGCCTTATACTGAAGAGGAAATGCCCTTGAAATGGGTGTTCCAACAAGACAACGACCTCAAACACACCAGTAAACGTGCAACATCTTGGTTCCAGACCAACAAGATTGACGTTATGGAGTGGTCAGCCCAATCCCCGGATCTTAATCCAATAGAAAACTTGTGGGGTGACATCAAAAATGCAGTTTCTGAGACAAAACCAAGAAATAGAGAAGAACTGTGGAATGTAGTCCAATCATCCTGGTTGATTCCATGCAACACAGATGTACAGCAGTTCTCAGAAACAATGGTTATACAACTAAATATTAGTTAAGTGATTCAAAGGAAAGCAAAATTTTCAAACATTTTTCAGTTTATATAGTGAATGGTTGAGTTTGTAAAGAAGAATACAAACACTGCTTTTTTTTTTTAACAGTCTAATGTTCACTTTTCTTCAATTGTTTTAGAGGAACAACACAAATTTTATATATTTTTCATCATGTTTTGATTTGGAATAGAATGTGTAGTGTTCCCAATGCATTTGTGTGTATGGAAATAAAAGCTATTAGAAGGATTTTGTGATTTATTCGCTTTTTTAAACACACTGCCATTATTTTGAACACAAATGTATGTTGTTTGCAGCCCACTTGGTAAATGTTGTTCTGGGCTAGGCACACCAGCAACTTGGCCAGGTGATGGCAATGCCGCCTCTGCGTTGTAATTGTGGGATTTCTGCACCAATGTCTTCCTCTGCCTCCTCTTCCTACACTTTCCTCACCGTCCACTGTATGCACAGTTCACAGTTGTTCTCCTTCATATCACCTATGCAAAGCTAGGTGCTGTCACGTGGTTTTGCATCTCATCAGCTTTGGCAAACTAAGCCACACAGAGGAGGAACTGCTCGCCGTCATCAATAAAGAAATCGATATTGGCTGTCTCCTCACCAACTGGATATAGAAATCTTGGTTACTGATAATGAGGAGAACATTTTTTCTGCACTGCGTCAGGGAGGGCTGACCCATGCACGTCTTCAATCTTGTTGACACCCGGTTCCTCAAATCTTCCACTAAACTGCAAGGGCTGTTAAATATGTCCAGGAAACTGTGCATGCAGTTCAGCCACTCTTACAATGCAAAACATGCCCACCCTGAGCGGCAAAGGCAAAATGCTCTTCCCCAAGATCGCCTGATGCAATGTTTCCACCCATTTGAACTCCATGCTCCATATCTTATTCTGCCTGTACAAGCAGAGAAAGGCAGTCAACAATTTTCATAATGCAGCAGATGGACAAGTCTACTTCCCAGTGTAACTTCCACATTAGCCAGAAGCAGCTCAAGCGTGACACGTGACATTTGCTCAGGTCCTTTGAGAAACCCAATTTATTTGTCAGTCGGCAGAACTACAGGATTAATGATGTCATTCTACTCCTTCACATCCTGAAGGAGGAGGAGAACAAAAATGCCCAGGAATTTTATACACAACTAGGTTGTTTATCTGCCCAAGCGACAGGGAAAGAGCAGCAAAAGTAGGAGCAGCATGAGGAGCTGGAGGGCGGCGACGAAGACAAAGCAGATAACCTTGACAGATCGTGGCAGTATGCAATGGAGATGGAAGCAGGGAGGCCCTGCTAGTCCCTTGCGAAAAATGTCCAGATGAATGCTTTCTTGTTTGTGTAGTGACAGCCTCATGGTCAGGATTCGGCAAAGGGATGACTATTGGCTATCCACATTGTTAAACCATTGCTACCGGTCAAAAATGTAAGCATTTTTTTAGACCTGAGAGGAATGCAAAAATGGACTACTATAAAGACATGCTTTGTAGGTTGCGGTTGGTTGCTGCCTACGAGCGCCATCGCCCGTCCTCAGTAAGGACTGACCGGGAGGACCCTCTGTGTTCGCGCTCCACTGCCATGAATGTTGGTGGTGGGGAAGAGGGGTCAGAAGTAGCACCAGCTCCATATGCAGTAACTTTAGTCTGGAGTCTGATAGTCGGAGCTGCCTACTGAAGAAACCACCCAGCAGCAGGACATGCGGCAAAACCTCAACCAGCAGGTGATCGCATACTTGGACTGCACCTTGTCAAAGTGATCCAAGATGTCCTGGACTAATGGGCATGCAAACTTGAATTGTGGCCGCAACTGGCCTAGTTTGTCATGGGCATGCTTCCCTGACCAGCCAGTAGTGTGGCTTCAGAGCAGGTGTTCAGTGCGGCATGGGGCACAGTTAACCCAAAGAGAATTTGCCTTTCCTCCAAAAAATGTTGAGAAACTAATCTTCATGAATATAAATTAGACATGGATCAACCAAGGTTTCCAGGCACTGGTGTCTGATGCAACAGAATAGAAACATTCTGCCCCTAATGCTCATACAGTAGTGTGCTGCCACACCAGAATATTTTGCTAAATGGGCCGTTACTTCTGGTTATGTGCTGCTGCCACCATTATGATGCTGCCCCCCTCCTGCCTCCACTTCCATTCCTATAATGGGGCTTCTTGGCCTACTGATATGTACATGTTACATTTAGAAAAAGATATGCATGCCACTGGGCCTTGCTGTCATACTGTTTTTGTTGGGTTTTGCTACTGTAATCTGCCACCATCTTGTTCTGTATGCGACTGCTGTTGCTGCTCCCCTCCCCACTCATAGGGCGACTATTGTCACTGTCACTGTTCCCCCTCCCCACTCTGTCATGGGGCCATTATTGCTCCTGTTACTGCCACTGCTGTTGGCTCCCATACCCACTCTGTTATGGGGTCACTATTGTCCCTGTTTGTTCGTGTTGACATCGCCCTCAGAAGAACAGAAAATAAAAAAAAGGATCCTGTATTTTGAGCATCGATAAGCCTCTTTCACATTATCAGTATTTGGTCAGTGTTTTGCATCAGTATTTGATCAGTATTTTTAAGCCAAAAGCAGGAGTGGGTCCAAAACACAGAAGAGATACAGATATTTTTGTAACATTTAATCTCTGTTTTGGACCTACTCCTGGTTTTGGCTTACAATTACTGGTCAAATACTGACCATCTGAAATAGGCTCTATGGATGCTCAAAATATAGGATTGATTAATTAATTAATTTATTTATTTATTTTTTCTGTTCTGTCGGATCAGAAGAATGGAAAAATAAGCAGTGATGTGAACGCAGCCTTACTGACGTTGCTGCTGCTCCCCTACCCACTCTGTTATGGGGCCACTATTGTCACTGCTGCTGCTCCCCCACCCTAATCTGTCATAGGGACACTGCTATTAGCCACTATTCCCACTCTGTTATGGGACCACTATTGTCACTGGTACTGCCACTGCTGCAACCCTCCCCACTTTGTCATGGGGCCATTACTGTCACGGGTACTGCCACTGCTGCCACCTTCCTCACTCTGTCATGGGGCCACTATTGTCACTGTTAATGCCACTGCTGTCACCCTCCCCACTATGTCATGGACAGCACAATTAAAGGGAACCTGTCACTGGGATTTTGGGTATAGAGCTGAGGAGATGGGTTGCCAGATGCTGCTAGTACATCCGCACACAGAGCTATGGGGACTGGATATTGCGGATATGCTAGCGGCCATCTAGCAACCCATGTCCTCAGCTCTATACCCCAAAACCTGGTGACAGGTTCCCTTTAAGTCCATGGCGATAAATCAGACCTGACACTAACATTGACCTGTAATGCTGATTTACAGTAAATCTACACCTAACAGAAGGGATGAAAACTGACAACTTGCATTAAAAGAAAAAAATTCTACACCACTATGCAGGGGACGTGCACAGGTTTTTTGCCTTACTGAAGGGTGCTTTATGCTTTTCTTTTCGTTTAACAGAAGGGATTAGCTATTGGTGCACGCTATTACTGCCACTACTGCTGACAACTTGAATCTTGGGGCACTGCACAGTTAAGGGTACTTTCACGCTTGCGGCAGAGAGATCCGGCAAGCAGTTCCATCACTGGAACTGCCTGCCGGATCAGGCAAAACGTATGCCAACTGATGGCATTTGTGAGACTGATCAGTCTTGCAAATGCCTGATCAGTCAAAAAAATGCATTGAAATGCCGGATCCATCTTTCCGGTGTCATCCGGCAAAACGGATCCGTCATTTATTTTTTTCAATTTTTTTTCAGCCTGCGCATGCGCAGACCGGAAGGACGGATCCGGCATTCCGGTATTCTGAATGCCGGATCCGGCACTAATACATTCCTATGGGAAAAAATGCTGGATCCGGCATTCAGGCAAGTCTTCAGTTTTTTTCGCTGGAGTTAAAACCGTAGCATGCTGCGGTTTTCTCTTTTGCCTGATCAGTCAAAAAGACTGAACTGAAGACATCCTGATGCATCCTGAACGGATTACACTCCATTCAGAATGCATGGGGATATAACTGATCAGTTATTTTCCGGTATAGAGCCCCTGTGACGGAACTCTATGCCGGAAAAGAAAAACGCTAGTTTGAAAGTACCCTAAGGCCCCTTTCACACTGGTGAGTTTTCCGTGCGGGTGCGATGCGTGCGGTGAACGTATTGCACCCGCACTGAATCCTGACCCATTCATTTCTATGGGGCTGTGCACATGAGCAGTGATTTTCACGCATCACTTGTGCGTTGAGTGAAAATCGCAGCATGCTCTATATTGTGCGATTTTCACGCGACGCAGGCCCCATAGAAGTGAATGGGGTGCGTGAAAATCACATAGCATCCGCAAGCAAGTGCGGATGCGGTGCGATTTTCCCTCATGGTTGCTAGGTGAATACAGAATGCTTAGTATAATAGGGCTGGAGGGGTTAAAAAAAATTAAAAAAGTTAACTCACCTTCTCCTCTTGATCGCGTAGTTCCCGGTCTCTTTACTTCTTGAATGAGCTGTGGGCTAAAGGACCTGTGGAGACGTCAGATCACATGCTCCATCACCACGGTGATGGACCATGTGATTGGAGCATGTGATCTGACATCACCACAGGTCCTTTAGCCCACAGCTCATTCAAGAAGTAAAGAGACCGGGAACTACGCGATCAAGAGGAGAAGGTGAGTTAACTTTTTTTAATTTTTTTAACCCCTCCAGCCCTATTATACTATGCATTCTGTATTCAGAATACTATTATTTTCCCTTATAACCATGTTATAAGGGAAAATAATACAATCTTCAGAACATCAATCCCAAGCCCGAACTTCTGTGAAGAAGTTCGGGTTTGGGTAAGAAGTTCGGGTTTGGGTACCAAACATGCGCGATTTTTCTCACGCGAGTGCAAAACACATGACAATGTTTTGCACTCGCGCGGAAAAATCACGCATTTTCCCGCAACGCACCCACCTCTTATCCGGGCAAAAAAAACTGATGCCCGTGTGAAAGAGGCCTAAGTCCATAGTGATAAATTAGACCTGACGCTAACATTGACCTGTTAATCTACAGCTAACAGAAGGGATTAAAAAGCATATGTTTGGACTGCCACAACCTGCATTAAAAGAACATTTTTTTTTTCTCTACTATTTTATTGGTGCTGCCTCCATTTCTTTATTTTGTTCCACTAAGGAGCTATTTGGACAGAGCTCCTGCAGGGGTGCACACAGGCTTTTGGCTTTACTGAAGGGAGCTGTATGCTTTTCTTTTTGTTTAAGAGAAGGGATTAGCTGTGAATCTTGCAGCACTGCACAGTGATGTAGATGGCGATAAATTACACCTGTAAAATCAAAAGAAAATACACGGATCACATACAGCTCAGAACAAGTCACAAAACACTCACAAATTACACCTGCCTGTAATACTGACGGCACAGTACCTACACAAAGATTAACTATGAATGTGGGTGCACTAAAATGTAATGCACAAGGCGATACACTCTCCCTGCAGTTTACCTTCCAAGCCTTCACACTGAGATTGAGCCCCCATGTGGGATCAGTATGATTAGGCCGAATGGCCTCGGTATACCTGATTTATCGCTGTTTATGACACATTTGTAACTAATCAAATTTCTTGTCGAAGTTTGGTGAATTGGCTGAATCAATATTTTTCTAAACTGTTCATCTCTATCACCAAATATAGTGTCTGCATTGTTTTGTACATGCAAGTCCTTATAAAAACTGAATTCACACAGTGGAATCCTCCACATTCTGAGTCCCATTATCACCATCAATTTGATAAAGTCATTGCATGTCCAGAACATTGCTGCATACAGGATTACTTTGTTGACCTTGGAGCTTCTAATAAACTTCTCACAGGGACCTACACTTACTCACAGTCTTGCCCTACTATCTGTTACTTTCTACTGTAGAAAGTAACAAGCTTTATATGCATTATATCTAATTATCTATGTCATATTTTATCTATCTGCATTATATCTATTTATCTATGTCATATTTTAGCTATCTCTCTAAAATCTTTCTCTCTAATATCTAATATCGATTTGCTTATCTCTACTGCGCATGTGGATTTCTTCAAATTCCGTTGAATCATATTGATCAGAATGCTATCTATCTATCTTATCTATCCTATCTATCATCTGCCTATATCATATATCTCTCATATCTATCTATCTAATATATCTCTCATATCTATCTATCTCATATATTTCTTATATCTATCTATCTCTCATATATATCTATCTTTCATATCCATCTTCCTTCCTTCCTTTATTTCCTCTCTAATATCTATCAATATGTCTATCTCTACTGTACACGTGGATTTCTACAATTTACATTGAGTCATATTAATCAGTATCCTATCTAATCCAGTCTATCTGTCTATTATCTATCTATCTATCTATACATGTGCATTTCTACAATTTACATTGAATCATATTGATTTCATCATCATTTTTAATCTCAATCATCCGATTGAGCCAGATGAGTAGCAAATACCAAAAACAGTAGCAAAACCAGAAACAGTTTAGAGTCTATAAGTCTATCCTATTAAAGGATGACACATTTTGTTTGTAGTGAAGAACATCCAAACATTGTTAAATATTAGGTGTGACATGCGAGTAATTATACAATTAAAGTAATGGTTTTCTTGTTTCGTCTCTGCAGTTCCTACAGATTTAAAAGTGCGAGCGTTGTGTAACAAGACGAGGGAACGCTAGAAAGGATTTATTATTATTGCCGCCAATGGTTGTTTCAATGCATTCGTTTTTATGTCTATGGGTGTTTGATAGTCAACCAAATGCCTGAGGCTTATTTGTATCTGCCAAGATGGCACAAGCCCAAATGTGATTACCCTAGCAGTTTTCTGGAAGATTTAGCACTGCATTTTAATAGCATCATACACTATAAATGTGTCTGGAAGAGAAATTGAACAGACATGCATGTCACTTAATACCCCACCCCCTCCCGGGATGTAAACTATCTCCAGTGAGGAGGAATGTACAGTCTGAAGTGAAACCTAAAAAGAGTTACAAAAAAAATCAACCAGTGATTGGTGGAACTGTGCCTGGGAAAAGCTCAGCCGCCCCCGTTCTCATCACACCATGTCTCTGTACGGTTATCACTTGTAGGTGGAGCGGGCAAATCAATTATAAAAAAAATGTGTTGTCAGGTTCTCCATATCACATATGGTAATCTCATGCCCTCATGGCCACATGCATATTAAATACAGAAGAAACTTGAAACAGTTCTTTTTTTTTCAACAACACTAGGAATATAGATCTTGTTGGCTACCTGGAGTATACATATCCAGAGAAGGGATGAATAAGTCACGTATACTTACATGGCTGTTCAAAGGGTTGACTACTCTTTGGAAAAAGCAGCCTAGTCCTGTACTTAAAGGGATTGTCCAGACTTTTCTAACAGATGGCCGAGCCTCAGTATAGGCCATCACTGGCTGATCAGCAGAGGTCTGACACCCTCACCGATCAGATGTTTGGGTGTACATTCATCACCAGAAGTCAGCATCAAAGCTACACAGTACTGTCCGTATTGTAGTGGCCTCACTTGTCAATGGAAAGCTGCTTCCAGACACATTTATAGTATATGATGCTATTACAATGCAGTGCTAAATCTGGGGTAATCACATTATGCCATCTTGCCAGATACAAAAAAGCCCCAGACATTTGGTTGAAATCAATAGGAACAGCACTGCAGTGACAGTGTTTTCCACTAAAATGTTGATGATGCTGTGTAGCTCCATGCCGACTACTGGAGACGGAGTTAGACCTCAGCAGCTAATCGGCAAGGGTGAGAGGTGTTGGACCCCAGCTGATCAGCTAGTGATGGCCTATCTTGAGCATAGGCCATCACTTAGAAAAGGGTGGACAAACCCTTTAAGACTTGCAACTTTTGTTTTTTTATCTCTACATTTAAAAAGGTATAACTTTTTTATTTCTCCTTCGAAAAAATACATTTGTCCATCCAGTTCGGCCTGTTATCCTGCAAGTTGATCCAGAAGAAGGCGAAGAAAAAAACCCTGTGAGGTAGAAGCCAATTTTCCCTATTTAAGGGGAAAAAATTCCTTCCCGACTCCAATCAGGCAAACAGAATAACTCCCTGGATCAACGACCCCTCTCTAGTAGCTATAGCCTGTAATATTATTACACTCTAGAAATACATCCAAGCACCTCTTGAATTCTTTTATTGTACTCACCATCATCACCTCCTCAGGCAGAGAGCTCCATAGTCTCACTGCTCTTACCGTAAAGAATCCTCTTCTATGTTTGTGTACAAACCTTCTTTCCTCTAGACGCAGAGGATGTCCCCTCATCACAGTCACAGTCCTGGGGATAAATAGATGATGGGATAGATCTCTGTACTAACCCCTGATATATACATAGCAATTAGATCTCCCCTCAGTTGTCTTTTATTCTAAAGTGAATAACCCTAATGTTGATAATCTTTCAGGGTACTGTAGTCCACCCATTCCAGTTATTACTTTAGTTGCCCTCCTCTGGACCTTCTCCAGCTCTGCTATGTCTGCCTTGTTCACAGGAGCCCAGAACTGTACACAGTACTCCATGTGTGGTCTGACTAGTGATTTGTAAGGTGGCAGGACTATGTTCTCAACACGGGCATCTATGCCCCTTTTGATGCAACCCATTATCCTATTGGCCTTGGCAGCAGCTCCCCGACACAGTTTTTTACAGCTTAGTTTGCTGTTCACTAAAATTCCTAGGTCCTTTTCTATGTCAGTGTTACCAAGTGTTTTACCATTTAGTATGTACGGGTGACTTGCATTATTCCTTCCCATGTGCATAACCTTACATTTGTCAGTGTTAAACCTCATCTGCCACTTATCTGCCCAAGCCTCCAATCTATCCAGATCCATCTGTAGCTGTATTTTGTCCTCTTCCGTGTTAATTACTTTACACTGTTTAATGTCATCTCCAAAAATGTATATTTTACTTTGCAAGCCTTCTACAAGATCATTAATAAATATATTGAAGAGAATAGGGCCCAATACTGACCCCTGAGGTACTCCACTAGTGACAGTGACCCAATCTGAGTGTGTACTGTTAATAACCACCCTCTGTTTTCTAGTACTGAGCCAGGTACTTACCTACATACAGACGTTTTCTCCCAGTCCGAGCATTCTCATTTTATATACTAACCTTTTATGTGGTACAGTGTCAAATGCTTTGGAGAAGTCCAGATACACGACATCCATTGATTCGCCACGGTCAAGTCTAGAACTTACCTCCTCATAGAAACTGATTAAATGAGTTTGACATGATGGATCCCTCACGAAGCCATGCTGATATGGCGTTATTTGCTTATTTTCATTGAGGTACTCCAAGATAGCATCTCTTAGAAAACCTTCAAACAGTTTACCCACAACAGATGTTAAACTTACCGGCCTATAGATATTTAACATTTTAAGTTTAGTCTTCTGGTCAGTACAATTATGGTGATGGTAAATTTAGATGTATATTTAGTATGTTTTACTGGTTTTTAAAATTTAAAAAGCTTTCTTTTTTAAATACCCATAAGTTTTCTATTTATCTGCTGACAGAGCAGATAAATAATAATTTTTACCATATTAAGATTCATGGGTCCTGACCATTTTTTGTTCAAATTTTTGAGGGGGCAAAACAACAATTCTGACATTATGGATTGTTTTTACTGCATTTACCATGTGGGTTAACTAACGGGATCATTTCAGAGACCGGGTTATTGCGGATGCAGATAAACTGTATACATACTGTACACTAATTGACAAAGAATAAATAAATAACGCACCAAGAAGGAGTTGTTGGAATCGAATGAAGCTTTCTATATGTGAATGTACTGATGATATATGTAAGTGATTATAATATTAGAGATAAAAGGTATGTTTATTGAGGAAAACTGTACAGGCTGGTCCAAGGAAGTGTTGTAATCTGGTGGAGACATTCCTGGGAAACCCTTGGTGTGTGTGGGCGAGCATTATCCTGCTGAAAAATTCCAGTTGGAAGCCCTGCTATGAGGGCAACAGATGTAGCTGCAGGATGTCCTGCACATATCGCTGAGCTGTCCCACTTATCACTAGATGTGACGGACTGTCCCCAAATCATCACCCTAGCAGTTGGGGCAGTTTGTCACTCTACAGTTTGTCACTCTACAGAATCATTACTGAAGACGATACAGTTCCAGTCCACAGCAGTCCAGGTACGTGACCTGCCATTGACTACCAGCTACCACCAACTGCAACCTATGGGACTGACATAAATATCAGAGTACAGAACACATCTTCAGCACAGCATCTTCACTAGTCCCATAGACTCTCAATGGAGCCGCAGCATGCATGCTTGACTGCTGCTCCATTCAAATAGGACCGTGTTTTAATTTCGGCAATGTTTCATTTATTCGTAAGACAACGCGTTTCGGGGTACTAAAATCCCCTTTATCAAGTCTAAAAGAAAGGTTAGATAAAAAGGGAGAAACATATATTTGGAAACATAAATTTTGTGCTTCCCTATGGTAATTCTGTATAACAAATGGAATAAATAAATAAATATATAATATATTATATAATATTTATTTATTCCATTTGTTATACAGAATTACCATAGGGATTATTGTATTATTACTGCACTCTGGTCACATGGGCACTTTTAATGTGCCCACACAATCTGCTGCAGGATCACGACTGCAGTACACTGCCAAACATCTGCTGAAATGGCTTAATCTCTTAGATGCAATAGCTTAAAACCTTTGATACTGCAGTCAATAGCGACCGTGGCATTTAAGGGGGTCATTTATTAAGCTGAAATAGGCCAATATTAGATGTATTTCAGGTGCAGATTGCGGCGACTTTTCCCTGCTTACGCCAGGTTTAAAATCTCATTTATCATTTTATATGCCTGTTTCAGGCATAGAAAAAGGTCTAAATGTAAGACAGCAAGGAAGCAGTCTTACATTTAGAACTGACGGAGGAACCACAGCCAACTTAGGGGCTTATTAAGACCGGCATCTAAAATGCTGGTCTTAATAAATGTGCCCCTAAGTGTTTAGACAGAGGATAGGGCTCCCTCTGCCATATAATCCATCTAGCCCTACAACATGATATGAGGGTGCCAATAGGTTGTCATGACAGTCGGGCGCCTAGCAATTGCCCCTAAGTTTGCCATGCACTGTCATATAATAACAAATAATACCACTATACAGGTAACAAATATTAGCACCAGGCTGTTACTTAACAAAACTCAGTAAACTAAGAACAATATTATGAATAATATCAGTCACCAAATAATACTGTCAGATTACAAAATACCACCACTTAGTGAATACCGTCATACTGATATTGAATAGAAAAGACCTAAATTACCACGATACAGTAACCTCATAGTGGTACATAGATATCAATTCTACACATGTGAGCTGAAGGCTATATAAGTAAATACAGTACAGCAATATGGAGTGACTTACAGGTGACTTCCTCTCTGATTGGAATGACTTTCTATTCTTCATCAGACCCAGGCTACCATGAAAACTACTTCCTCCAGCCACTACTTGTGTCTGCAGAATGTAATGCAAAGGCATATTTGGCTCCTTGCTTTTCTAGGATTCTCAGTGGTTATATCCTTGTTTGTGCCCCATGGAATTGTGATGTGCCCATATGTTCCCCTTACAACACTAATTACCCTCAGTGTGCTGCACATAATAGCAGTGTCTCCCTATGCTACCCCATATAACAGTAATGTCTCCCTGCATGCCCCTATATAGCAGTGATTTAGCGCTGTGTGCCCTATATGTAATATCCCTCTATGTGCTCCATATAAGAGTAATGCCTCCTGAGTGCCCTATACAAATTAAATGTCACCCTTCATTCCCCACAGTTGTTAATCATATGTGCCCACTTTACACCAATAATAGAAAACAAAAAAAATAAAACGTAGCCCATTTCATGATGAGCTGTCTACTTTCTCCCTCCTACTTTGCATGGTCTGGCGCAGCCGGCATGTTGCCTGCATAGTTGCCAACTATCCCAAATTTTCAGGGACTGAGCCTAATTTTCAAATGGGCCCGGTTGCAGGGGGGGGGGGGGGGGGTTTGGGGCAGCTGGCACCCAGCTCTTATTGCTGGTATCAAAGATTACTCTGAGCCCAGCAGTTTAACCCTTCAGATGTAGAGGTCAATGTCAACTGTAGCATTTAAGTAGTGTGGGGATTCGCTCTGGTAGACAGGACAAGCGGATGCAGTATAGAGGAAAAGACTAGTTTGTAACAAACAAAAAAACTTCTGTGCTTTATTTACACTTATGGCAACAAAACAGTACAATAGTCCATTAGCAGTTTTTTAGTGTTTGCAACACGGTCACCTGTTATCCTGGGTGTTAGTTCACACCCAATCGGCATTGCTCAGGACAGAGCAGACCTCCCAAATTCAGGCCTCCAGCCTAGCACACGGCTCAGATCCCAATCCAGCGATTGCCAGTGCTCTGCTGTCAGAGAGAGAGGTAATTACCGCCAGCTGACACTGCTGGCTGTTTTTTTTTTATATAGGCCAGTTAAGACCCGGCCTGGAACATGGGAAGTAGTCACCCACCCAGCACTTTGACTACACCCAGTAAGAGCCATCCCGGGTCAGCTATACAGCTATACTAAATAGCTAGGTGTCAAACAGCAACTGCTGCTGACACATGAAAACTGGCTCTTACTCCACTGAGACCAGGAACCTTGGTGACACATACCTTCCGTCAACAACGGACCCTTGCGCCTTCCTACAGTAGCTATACAGAGGGAGGGAGCTCCTTCTGTCCCCCAAATGCAACTGCATGGAGTCAAGTAGTTGACATGTTTCAGAAAGGGTGGTGTCCCCCAAAATGTCATGTAGCAGGGGAGGAGGTCAGAGTGATATTGGACTCGGCGTTCCTCATGTTTTGTAATGCTTCATTGTAAACATGGCCTCTTACAAATTAATAAAAGGAACAATGGTGATTCATTCATGTAGATTGATTGCTCACTGGAGAATCCAGATAAACATGATATAACTTTTTTATCCTCTGCATACTGTACATTGAAGGAATGCTTCTGAAGGCCCCCAGGCTTGCCATGTCCTAGCTACTAGTGTATCCTGCAATTTATTACAGAAGTATTATTGTGTATAGTACAAGTAAACAAGATTTCAGGCTCAAAATACACAATAAAAACAACGTAATCCAATTTTTTAACCCACATGATGAACGCTTTAAAAAAAAAGGTTCCATGTATTCCAGAATGGTATAAATAAAAGTTTCAGATAGTTCCCAGAAAATGAGCCTGTATACAGCTCACTATCTTTCTTAGAAAGAGATTATTAGTAGAGTTGAACGGACACCTGGATGTTCGGGTTCGAGAAGTTCGGCCGAACTTCCCGAAAATGTTCGGGTTCGGGATCCGAACCCGATCCGAACTTTGTCCCGAACCCGAACCCCATTGAAGTCAATGGGGACCCGAACTTTTCGGCACTAAAAAGGCTGTAAAACAGCCCAGGAAAGGGCTAGAGGGCTGCAAAAGGCAGCAACATGTAGGTAAATCCCCTGCAAACAAATGTGGATAGGGAAATGAATTAAAATAAAAATTAAATAAATAAAAATTAACCAAAATCAATTGGAGAGAGGTCCCATAGCAGAGAATCTGGCTTCCCGTCACCCACCACTGGAACAGTCCATTCTCAGATATTTGGGCCCCGGCACCCAGGCAGAGGAGAGAGGTCCGGTAATAGAGAATCTGGCTTCATGTCAGCAGAGAATCAGTCTTCATGTCATAGCAGAGAATCAGGCTTCACGTCACCCACCACTGCAACAGTCCATTTTCATAAATTTAGGCCCAGCACCCAGGCAGAGGAGAGAGGTCCCGTAACAGACAATCTGGCTTCATGTCAGCAGAGAATCAGTCTTCATGTCATAGCAGAGAATCAGGCTTCACGTCACCCACCACTGTAACAGTCCATTTTCATAAATTTAGGCCCAGCACCCAGGCAGAGGAGAGAGGTCCCGTAACAGACAATCTGGCTTCATGTCAGCAGAGAATCAGTCTTCATGTCATAGCAGAGAATCAGGCTTCACGTCACCCACCACTGTAACAGTCCATTTTCATAAATTTAGGCCCAGCACCCAGGCAGAGGAGAGAGGTCCCGTAACAGACAATCTGGCTTCATGTCAGCAGAGAATCAGTCTTCATATCATAGCAGAGAATCAGGCTTCACGTCAGCCACCACTGCAACAGTCCATTGTCATATATTTAGGCCCAGCACCCAGGCAGAGGAGAGAGGTCCCGTAACAGACAATTTGGCTTCATGTCAGCAGAGAATCAGTCTTCATGTCATAGCAGAGAATCAGGCTTCACGTCAGCCACCAATGCAACAGTCAATTGTCAGATATTTAGGCCCAGCACCCAGGCAGAGGAGAGAGGTCCCGTAACAGACAATCTGGCTTCATGTCAGCAGAGAATCAGTCTTCATATCATAGCAGAGAATCAGGCTTCACGTCAGCCACCAATGCAACAGTCCATTGTCAGATATTTAGGCCCAGCACCCAGGCAGAGGAGAGAGGTCCCGTAACAGACAATCTGGCTTCATGTCAGCAGAGAATCAGTCTTCATATCATAGCAGAGAATCAGGCTTCACATCAGCCACCAATGCAACAGTCCATTTTCATAAATTTAGGCCCAGCACCCAGGCAGAGGAGAGAGGTCCCGTAACAGAGGATCTGGCTTCATGTCAGCAGAGAATTAGTCTGCATGTCATAGCAGAAAATCAGGCTTCACGTCAGCCACCACTGCAACAGTCCATTGTCAGATATTTAGGCCCAGGACCCAGGCAGAGGAGAGAGGTCCCGAAACAGAGGATCTGGCTTCATGTCAGCAGAGAATTAGTCTGCATGTCATAGCAGAGAATCAGGCTTCACGTCACCCAACATTGGAACAGTCCATTGGCATATATTTAGGCCCCGGCACCCAGACAGAGGAGAGGTTCATTCAACTTTGGGTAGCCTCGCAATATAATGGTAAAATGAAAATAAAAATAGGATTGAATGAGGAAGTGCCCTGGAGTACAATAATATATGGTTAAGGGGAGGTAGTTAATGTCTAATCTGGACAAGGGACGGACAGGTCCTGTGGGATCCATGCCTGGTTCATTTTTATGAATGTCAGCTTGTCCACATTGGCTGTAGACAGGCGGCTGTGTTTGTCTAATGACGCCCCCTGCCGTGCTGAATACACGTTCAAACAAAACGCTGGCCGCGGGGCAGGCCAGCACCTCCAAGGCATAAAAGGCTAGCTCTGGCCACGTGGACAATTTAGAGACCCAGAAGTTGAATGGGGCCGAACCATCAGTCAGTACGTGGAGGGGTGTGCACACGTACTGTTCCACCATGTTAGTGAAATGTTGCCTCCTGCTAACACGTTGCGTATCAGGTGGTGGTGCAGTTAGCTGTGGCGTGTTGACAAAACTTTTCCACATCTCTGCCATGCTAATCCTGCCCTCAGAGAAGCTGGCAGTGACACAGCTGCCTTGGCGACCTCCTGCTCCTCCTCTGCCTTGGCCTTGGGCTTCCACTTGTTCCCCTGTGACATTTGGGAATGCTCTAAGTAGCGCGTCTACCAACGTGCGCTTGTACTCGCGCATCTTCCTATAACGCTCCAGTGCAGGAAGTAAGGTGGGCACATTGTCTTTGTAGCGTGGATCCAGCAGGGTGGCAACCCAGTAGTCCGCACACGTTAAAATGTGGGCAACTCTGCTGTCGTTGCGCAGGCACTGCAGCATGTAGTCGCTCATGTGTGCCAGCCCAGGGGTAAGGACAAGCTGTCCTCTGTGGGAGGCGTATCGTCATCGTCCTGCCTTTCCCCCCAGCCACGCACCAGTGATTGGGTGCCACCCCGCTGTGACCATGCTTCATCCTCATCCTCATCCTCCTCCACCTCCTCATCCTCGTCCTCCTAGTCCTCCAGTAGTGGGCCCTGGCTGGCCACATTTGTACCTGGCCTCTGCTGTTGCAAAAAACCTCCCTCTGAGTCACTTCGAAGAGACTGGCCTGAAAGTGCTAAAAATGACCCCTCTTCCTCCTCCTCCTCCTCCTGGGCCACCTCCTCTTCCATCATCGCCCTAAGTGTTTTCTCAAGGAGACATAGAAGTGGTATTGCAACGCTGATAACGGCGTCATCGCAACTGGCCATGTTGGTGGAGTACTCGAAACAGCGCAACAGGGCACACAGGTCTCGCATGGAGGCCCAGTCATTGGTGGTGAAGTGGTGCTGTTCCGCAGTGCGACTGACCCGTGCGTGCTGCAGCTGAAACTCCACTATGGCCTGCTACAGTCTGTCCAGCATGTGCAAGGTGGAGTTCCACCTGGTGGGCACGTCGCATATGAGGCGGTGAGCGGGAAGGCCGAAGTTACGCTGTAGCGCAGACAGGCGAGCAGCGGCAGGATGTGAACGCCGGAAGCGCGAACAGACGGCCCGCACTTTATGCAGCAGCTCTGACATGTCGGGGTAGTTGTGAATGAACTTCTGCACCACCAAATTCAGCACATGCGCCAGGCAAGGGATGTGCGTCAAACCGGCTAGTCCCAGAGCTGCAACGAGATTTCGCCCATTATCGCACACCACCAGGCCGGGCTTGAGGCTCACCGGCAGCAACCACTCGTCGGTCTGTTGTTCTATACCCCGCCACAACTCCTGTGCGGTGTAGGGCCTGTCCCCCAAACATATGAGTTTCAGAATGGCCTGCTGACGTTTACCCCGGGCTGTGCTGAAGTTGGTGGTGAAGGTGTGTGGCTGACTGGATGAGCAGGTGGAAGAAGAGGAGGAGGAAGCCGAGAAGGAGGAGGTGGCAACAGGAGGCAAAGAATGTTGCCCTGCGATCCTTGGCGGCGGAAGGACGTGCGCCAAACAGCTCTCCGCCTGGGGCCCAGCTGTCACTACATTTACCCAGTGTGCAGTTAGGGAGATATAACGTCCCTGGCCGTGCTTACTGGTCCACGTACCTGTGTTTAGGTGGACCTTGCTACAGATGGCGCAGCATTTCATAGGCCAGTAGTTTAGAAATGCTGGCATTCAGAGCCAGGGATCGAGGGTGGCTAGGTGGGAATTTACGCTTTCTCTCAAATGTTTGTGAGATGGAGAGCTGAACGCTGCCGTGTGACATGCTTGAGACGCTTAGTGACGGAGGTGGTGGTGGTGTTGGTGGTACATCCCCTGTTTGCTGGGCGGCAGGTGCCAACGTTCCTCCAGAGGCGGAGGAAGAGGCCGAGGCGGCAGCAGCAGAAGAGGCCGAGGCGGCAGCAGCAGAAGAGGCCGAGGCGGCAGCAGCAGAAGAGGTAGCAGGGGGAGCCTGAGCGACTTCCTTGTTTTTAAGGTGTTTACTCCACTGCAGTTCATGCTTTGCATGCAGGTGCCTGGTCATGCAGGTTGTGCTAAGGTTCAGAACGTTAATGCCTCGCTTCAGGCTCTGATGGCACAGCGTGCAAACCACTCGGGTCTTGTCGTCAGCACATTGTTTGAAGAAGTGCCAATGCCAGGGAACTCCTTGAAGCTGCCTTTGGGGTGCTCGGTCCAAGATGGCGGCGGTCAGTAGCAGGCGGAGTCTCTTGGCGGCGGGTGTTCTGCTTTTGCCCACTGCTCCCTCTTTTGCTACGCTGTTGGCTCGGTCTCACCACTGCCTCTTCCTCCGAACTGTAAAAGTCAGTGGCACGACCTTCATTCCATGTGGGGTCTAGGACCTCATCGTCCCCTGCATCGTCTTCCACCCAGTCTTGATCCCTGACCTCCTGTTCAGTCTGCACACTGCAGAAAGACGCAGCAGTTGGCACCTGTGTTTCGTCATCATCAGAGACATGCTGAGGTGGTATTCCCATGTCCTCATCATCAGGAAACATAAGTGGTTGTGCGTCAGTGCAGTCTATGTCTTCCACCGCTGGGGAAGGGCTAGGTGGATGCCCTTGGGAAACCCTGCCAGCAGAGTCTTCAAACAGCATAAGAGACTGCTGCATAACTTGAGGCTCAGACAGTTTCCCTGATATGCATGGGGGTGATGTGACAGACTGATGGGGTTGGTTTTCAGGCGCCATCTGTGCGCTTTCTGCAGAAGACTGGGTGGGAGATAATGTGAACGTGCTGGATCCACTGTCGGCCACCCAATTGACTAATGCCTGTACCTGCTCAGGCCTTACCATCCTTAGAACGGCATTGGGCCCCACCATATATCGCTGTAAATTCTGGCGGCTACTGGGACCTGAGGTAGTTGGTACACTAGGACGTGTGGATGTGGCAGAACGGCCACGTCCTCTCCCAGCACCAGAGGGTCCACTAACACCACCACGACCATGTCCACGTCCGCGTCCCTTACTAGATGTTTTCCTCATTGTTATCGTTCACCACAACAACAAAAATATTATTTGGCCCAATGCATTGTATTCAAATTCAGCTGAATTTAAATTTGAGGCCTAGTATTTAAGCGCTGGGTGACAGGTATAGATTTACTGACAGAATTAGACTTTGAAATGCACAGTAGCGTGTGTGTGAAGTTATTCTGAATGACCCTATGTGCACCTTGAATATTATATACCCTTATAGGGATGTATTTAAAGTAGGCCTGATACAGCAGAGACCACTAAATTAGGAAATTGCTAAATTGGGAATTGTATTTCAACACAGAACAAAAAATGTGCTTTGACGGACACTAAATAACTTGCCCAGCCAGAACAGTACAGCAGTAATGACAGATTTAGCGGGATATAAATTTGAGGCCTAGTATTTAGGCACTGGGTGACAGGTATAGATTTACTGACGGAATTAGACTTGGAAATGCACAGTAGCGTGTGTGTGAAGTTATTCTGAATGACCCTATGTGCACCTTGAATATTATATACCCTTTTAGGGATAGATTTCAAATAGCTCTGATACAGCAGAAACCACTAAATTAGGAAATTGCTAAATTGGGAATTGTATTTCAACCCAGAACAAAAAATGTGCTTTGACGGACACTAAATAACTTGCCCAGCCAGAACAGTACAGCAGTAACGACAGTTTAGCGGGATATAAATTTGAGGCCTAGTATTTAGGCGCTGGGTGACAGATATAGATTTACTGACGGAATTAGACTTGGAAATGCACAGTAGCGTGTGTGTGAAGTTATTCTGAATGACCCTATGTGCACCTTGAATATTATATACCCTTTTAGGGATAGATTTAAAATAGCTCTGATACAGCAGAAACCACTAAATTAGGAAATTGCTAAATTGGGAATTGTATTTCAACCCAGAACAAAAAATGTGCTTTGACGGACACTGAATAACTTGCCCAGCCAGAACAGTACAGCAGTAACGACAGATTTAGCGGGATATAAATTTGAGGCCTAGTATTTAGGCGCTGGGTGACAGGTATAGATTTACTGACGGAATTAGACTGGGATATGGCCAAAAAATAACCACACTATTGCTGGTTAAATGCACTTGGTGTGACAGCTTGACCAACCACACTACTGAGGGTTAAATGCACTTGGTGACAGGCGCAGCTTGCCCCTGATGTAGTATATGGCCAAAAAATGAACAGACTATTGCTGGTTAAATGCACTTGGTGTGACAGCTTGACCAACCACACTACTGAGGGTTAAATGCACTTGGTGACGGGCGCAGCTTGCCCCTGATGTAGTATATGGCCAAAAAATAAACAGACTATTGCTGGTTAAATGCACTTGGTGTGACAGCTTCACCCTGATGTAGGCTTTAGCCAAAAACAACCACACCATTGAGGGTTAAATGCACTTGGTGACAGGCGCAGCTTGCCCCTGATGTAGTATATGGCCAAAAAATAAACAGACTATTGCTGGTTAAATGCACTTGGTGTGACAGCTTCACCCTGATGTAGGCTTTAGCCAAAAAACAACCACACCATTGAGGGTTAAATGCACTTGGTGACAGGCGCAGCTTGCCCCTGATGTAGTATATAGCCAAAAAATAAACAGACTATTGCTGGTTAAATGCACTTGGTGTGACAGCTTCACCCTGATGTAGGCTTTAGCCAAAAAACAACCACACCATTGAGGGTTAAATGCACTTGGTGACAGGCGCAGCTTGCCCCTGATGTAGTATATGGCCAAAAAATAAACAGACTATTGCTGGTTAAATGCACTTGGTGTGACAGCTTCACCCTGATGTAGGCTTTAGCCAAAAAACAACCACACCATTGAGGGTTAAATGCACTTGGTGACGGGCGCAGCTTGCCCCTGATGTAGTATATGGCCAAAAAATAAACAGACTATTGCTGGTTAAATGCACTTGGTGTGACAGCTTCACCCTGATGTAGGCTTTAGCCAAAAAACAACCACACCATTGAGGGTTAAATGCACTTGGTGACAGGCGCAGCTTGCCCCTGATGTAGTATATAGCCAAAAAATAAACAGACTATTGCTGGTTAAATGCACTTGGTGTGACAGCTTCACCCTGATGTAGGCTTTAGCCAAAAAACAACCACACCATTGAGGGTTAAATGCACTTGGTGACAGGCGCAGCTTGCCCCTGATGTAGTATATGGCCAAAAAATAAACAGACTATTGCTGGTTAAATGCACTTGGTGTGACAGCTTCACCCTGATGTAGGCTTTAGCCAAAAAACAACCACACCATTGAGGGTTAAATGCTGGGTCACATGGTGCTCTGGCCAATCACAGCCATGCCAATAGTAGGCATGGCTGTGATGGCCTCTTGGGGCAAGTAGTATGACGCTTGTTGATTAGCTGCTTTGCAGCCTTTCAAAAAGCGCCAAGAAAGCGTCACAAAAGCGCCAAGAAAGCGACGAACACCGAACCCGAACCCAGACTTTTACGAAAATGTCCGGGTTCGGGTCCGTGTCACGGACACCCCAAAATTCGGTACGAACCCGAACTATACAGTTCGAGTTCGCTCATCCCTAATTATGAGTAGAGATGAGCAACATTTTTCAAAAATTAGATTCGCCGGTTTAATCCGAATATATTTGCATCGAATTACGCAAAAAAAAGGCTACTTCCTGGCTGCTGAGAGCCTTTATAGTGGTGTAGAACAATGTGCCTTGCAGTAACACGCATAGGGAGTCTGCTTTGTTAGTAAAATAATAATGTGACATGCAGATGACAGGCGTCGCTCTTAGAATCACTGCACACTTCACTTATTTGGGCAGTCACGGGGCCAAAACTGAGCAAATAACTCAAGTATGAACTCAGCCTTACAGGTCGATGTTAGCGCCAAGAAGAAGCGCACTCCTTTTACACCGTCACCAGCTGATTCC
Organism: Bufo gargarizans; assembly: GCF_014858855.1. Lineage (NCBI taxonomy): Eukaryota > Metazoa > Chordata > Amphibia > Anura > Bufonidae > Bufo > Bufo gargarizans. The sequence goes on along the minus strand of NW_025334170.1, from coordinate 569,036 downwards.
ACATAGATAGGTCTACAGAAACTGTTCTATTAAACGCGTGGAGAGAGTGTCAGCAGTAAGTTTGTGTTGCTGTCTGTGGAGCATATGCCTTCACTTGGTCAGCATTTGCTCAATAATCCATCAGTATTGCTAATGCCCAAAAAAACCAGGAGTGGATCGAAAACAGAGATGACACGTGAATTTAATATTTGCATGCCTTCTGTGTTTTGTACCCACTCCTGCTTTTGGCTATCAAATCATAAGCAAATTCTGATGGGACCATACAGGCCTTACAGCTGCTACACAGACAGGATCTGAGGTGTGCCTCATTTTTCCTTCCTTCTGACAGATCAGACGAAATGTCAAATAAATAATGATGTCAGCCAGGCTGAAAGGCAAAATAGTGGCCCAGTCATGAAGTGGGGAAGGTGGGAGCAGCATGAGAAGTCCACAGAGTGGACCTATGACATAGTGGTGAGGTGGTAGCAGCATGAGGAGACCACAGAGTGGCCCAATGACAGGGTCTGGAGGTGGAAGCAGTATGAGAAGGCCACTGAGTGGCACAATGACAGAGTCTGGAGGTGGCAGCAGTAGGAGGAGGCCACCTAGTGGCACAATGACAGAGTCTGGAGATGGCAGCAGTATGAGGAGGGAACCGAGTGGCACAATGACAGTCTGGAGTTGGCAGCATCAGGAGAAGGCCACCAAATGGCACAGTTACAGAGTCTAGAGGTGGCAGCAGTATGATGAGGCCACCGAGTGGCACAATCATAGAGTCTTGAGGTGGAAGCAGTATGAGGAGGCCACTGAGTGGCACAATGACAAAGTATGGGGTTGGCAGCAGTATGAGGAGGACACCGAGTGGCACAATGACAGAGTATGGAGTTGGCAGCATCAGGAGAAGGCCACCAAATGGCACAGTCACAGAGTCTGGAGGTGGCAGCAGTATGAGGAGACCATAGAGTGGCCCACTGACAGAGTCTGGAAGTGGCGACAGCAGCATCAGAAGGATACCACAGAGTGGCAAGGTGACATAGTGTGGAGATGGCAGCAGCAGCATCAGGATACCACAGAATGGCAAGGTGACATAGTGTGGAGATGGCAGTAGTAGCAACAGCATTAGGATACCACACAGTGGCAAGATGACATAGTGTGGATATGGCAGCAGCAGCATCAAGATACCACAGAGTGGCAAGGTGACATAGTGTGGATATGGCAGCAGCAGCATCATCAGGATATCGCAGAGTGGCAAGGTGACATAGTGTAGAGATGGCAGCAGCAGCAAGATACCACAGAGTGGGAAGGTGACATAGTGTGGAGATGGCAGCAGCAGCATCAGGATACCACAGAGTGGCAAGGTGACATAGTGTGGATAAGGCAGGAGCTGCATTAGGATACTACAGAGTAGCAAGGTGACATAGGGTGGAGATGGCAGCAGCAGCATCAGGATACCACAGAGTGGCAAGGTGACATAGTGTGGATAAGGCAGCAGCTGCATCAGGATACCACATAGTGGCAAGGTGACATAGTGTGGATAAGGCAGCACTTTGCATCAGATGTGTGGCATCAGGCAGGTGGCAGCATCAGAGTCGTAGCTGAGGTAGGTAGCCAGAAGAAACCAGTCGCTTTTGTCAAAGTGTTGGTGTGGCACCATGGATGATCTAGTCTGATGCATCAGGAATTGGTGGGTGGAAATCCTGGCTCATCCACGCCAGATTCATCTTGACAAAGGTCTCTCTCTCCACAGTTTGGGTGGACAGGCAGGTAACTATGGCCCCCGACGCACTAAACACCCACTCTGATGCCTTACTACTGTCCGGGCAGGACAGCTTTTCCAGGGCAAACTTTAATAGTTGCAGCCACAAATCCAGTTTAGCTGCCCATTAGTCCAGCGGATCTTCAATGTGGGTTGGCAGGGTGCTGTCCAAGTATGCCACCACCTGCTGGTTCAGGTCCTGCTCCAGGTCTACCTGCTGCTGGTGAGTAGTTTCTTCACTATGCGGGTGAAGAAAGCTACTTATCAGCGACTGTAGATTCAGCCATGGCAGTGGAACGTGAGTGCAGAGGGCCCTCCCGGTGAAACCTGCGAGAGGATAGACGATGGTGCAGATAGGCAGTGGCTAACTGACTACATAGGATATGTCTGTAGTAGTTCAATTTGTCCTCCCTCTCAGTGGGTGTAAAAAAGGCCCCCATTCTGGACCAGTAGCGAGGGTCCAAAAAGGTGGAGAGACAGAAGTCATCCCTCTGCCGAATGGTGACAATTCAGCTGTCACTACGCAAGCAAGTGAAAATGCATCGGGCCATTTGTGCAAGTGACTTGGAGGGACTCAATGCCTCCATCTCCACTGCATACGGCCACTGTGTATCTGGGTGCTCTGTCTCGTCTTCCTCATAGCCCTGTAGCTCCTCTGGCTGCTTCTGCTCCTCCTCTCCTGTCACCTGAGTAGAAAAACCACCCATTTGGCTACACATTGCCTGTGCTCCAATGTCCTCCTCCCCCTCCTCCTCCTCCTCTTCCAGTTCAGGACTCATGTGGCTGTGAGATCACCTCTCCAGTCCCATGACCAGTCATTGTTGCCACCATCTATTCCAGGACATGAAGCTGTGGAATGACGTAGTTAACCCTGTAGTCCTGGCGACTGAAAAATAACATGGCATCCTCAAAGGGCCTGAGAAAACAGCAGGTTTCACGCATGAGCTGCCACTGACTGACATCGAAGTTACACAGGGGAGTACTCCTATCCGCTTGCATCATCAAGAAATGGTTGATGGTCTTTCTCTGTTCGTATAGTCAGTCCAACATATGGAGGGTGGAATTCCAACGGGTGGAAACGTCACATATCAGCCTATGTTGGGGGGTGCCATTCTGCTGCTGCAGCTCAAGGAGGGTGTGCTTTGCGGTGTACGAGTGGCTGAAGTGCATGCAAAGTTTCCTGCCCATTTTTAGGATGTCTTGCAGATGGGTGGAAGACTTCAGGAACCACTTGACAACCAGATTGAGCACGTGTGACACAATGTTCTTTCTGTTGTCGGTCACCATGGTTCCGATTTTGAGTTGTTGGGGATAAAGCCAGGATTCAATTTCACGACGAAGGACACGGAGCAGTTCCTCCCATGTGTGACTCCGCCGAGGTGCAGAACAGCATGACACCGCCATGCCCTGCACATGTGGTATGTTGGAGGGACACTGTGACTTGTCCCTGCAGTGGAGGCTGGGGATATGGTGGAGGATGAGGAGGCAGAGGCGGACAGTGTCGCTGGACCAACGGCGTGACAACTTGGAGGCGGAAGCGGCGTGACCTGGCCAAGTTGCTGGTGTGGCTGTGCAGGAACCATATTCACCCAGTGGGCCGTAAAAGACATGTACAGTATTGTCCCTGACCATAGTTACAGCTCCACACATCGGTGCTGCCGTGCACTTTGGCAGACACCGACAGGCTGAAGGACTGGCCCACCTTCTGTTCTACATATTTGTGCAGAGCTGGTACTGCCTTTTTCGCAAAGAAATGACAGCTTGGAACTCTCCACCTCGGCTTGGCACAAGCCATCAGTTCTCTGAAAGGTGCAGTCCACAACTTGGACAGGAGCACGTTCAGCTTCTGCGCTGTTGGATAAGTGCATGCACACTGCTACATAACGCTTCGGTGATCGATTGCTGACAGAATGACTGACGAGGAGTAGGAGGATGAAGAGCATTGGGATCAGCAGATGATGGTATTGACACACAGCTCCCTTCAGCTAAGGTGGTGGAGCCTTGACTGCCTGAAACCGGATGCGTGCCACTGGGTGATGCAGCGGTTTCTGCGGCAGGCTGGACCACCACATTGGAGCCACTGTTCTCCCAGGCCACTGTATGGCAACGCTGCATATATTGATGCAGGGCCGTAGTGCCAACATTGGCACCCTGGCCACACTTAAACCTTCTGCCCACAGAAGGTACATATGGCCACGTTCACCTCCTCCTGCGGTTTAACAAAAAACTGCCACACCACCGAGTAGATGATTTTCCCGCAGTGAAACAGTCTGCAGTGACTGACTGCTACTGCCGCTACCACTACTTCCCAGGCAGGTAGGCTGCTGTGAATCAGGTGGTCTACCCCAAACACGTTTGGCTCCCGACCTGCCACAGCTGCTACCCTGCTGACTCCCAGCTATCCTACCACCTTGCTGGCTCCACCGCTGCCTCACAGGCAAGCTGCCACCCTCTTCTCCTGATGATGATGATGAAACCTCTTCTGCACCCAGCTTCCAAGGGCGATCAGCTTTATCATCATCGAGTAGTGTCTGCACGTCACTGAAGTCCTCCTCAAAGGTCTCTGGGTCAGGACCCAAAACCACCTCCCACGCCACTCTGTATATACTATGTATATATTTTTCTCTGAACGCTTTCAACACATATAACTGCAGAAGTGAACTGAGAATATATTTTTCCTTTTGAACTGAAATAGGCCACCAAACGCTTTCACCACAAATAACTGCAACAGTGAAGTGCGTATATATTTTTCTTTCTGTACTTAAATAGGCCACTAAATGCTTTCACCACAAACAACTGCAACAGTGAAGTGCGTATATGTTTTTCTTTTTGTACTGAAATAGGCCATTAAAATGCATTTACTACAAATAACTGCAACAGTGAAGTGCGTATATGTTTTTCTTTTTGTACTGAAATAGGCCATTAAAATGCATTCACCACAAATAACAGCAACAGTGAAATGCGTATATATTTTTATTTTTGTACTGAAATAGGCCACTAAACGCTTTCAACACAAATAACTGCAACAGTGAAGTGCATATATATTTTTCTTTTTGAACTGAAATAAGCCACCAAACGCTTTCACCACAAATAACTGCAACAGTGAAGTGCGTAGATATTTTTCTTTCTGTACTGAAATAGGCCCCTAAAGCTTTCACCACAAATAACAGCAACAGTGAAATGCGTATATATTTTTCTTTTTGTACTGAAATAGGCCACTAAACGCTTTCACCACAAATAACTGCAACAGTGAAGTGCGTATATATTTTTCTTTTTGTACTGAAATAGGCCTTTAAAACGCATTCACCACAAATAACAGCAACAGTGAAATGCGTATATATTTTTATTTTTGTACTGAAATAAGCCACTAAACGCTTTCAACACAAATAACTGCAACAGTGAAGTGCATGTATATTTTTCTTTCTGTACTGAAATATCCCACTAAAGGCTTTTCAACATAGCACTTGCACCCCAATGCTGCTGCAATGACAGATCTGTATAATGGCTATTTGGATCCCCAAATAATCTTTCCCTGCACTTGTAAATTGATTTTTTATCCCTTTCCCTAGCGCCTTGTGACGTCTCTCCCTGCACTAAGATGCTGTGAAATGATTCCTCCCTATCATTTCCCTGCACTTATAAATAGTTTTTTCATTTTTTTTCACAATTGGGTTTTTCCAATTGCTGTCCCTAGCACCTTCTCACGTCTGTCCCTGCACTCAGAATGCTGGAAAATGTCTGACTCCAAGATGGCCACCATATTTATAGGGCTGTGACAACACAGGGCTGGCTAGCTGTTTATTAACTGCCTCATGCATGTCAATCTGGGTGATCCCACCTTCCCATACTTTCTTTCTCCATGTCCTCACACGTGCAGCAGCCATTTTAGGAAAATTGCAAGGAAATTCGCATTCGTTGCGAATCAAATTTTTACTGAAATTTTGATCTAATTCCACTTCGTCAGCTTTGATTCGCTCATCTCTAATTATGATGTACTACATGATATTATTTTCATATTTACATTAATCATAGGACAACCCTTTTAAGATATAAAATTAGGCTGTGTCGTTTAAAGGGTTTTTTATATTTCTCCCTGCAGCCGTTCTGATAAAATAAGCACTTTTATAATATGCTAGTGAGCCTCTAGGTGCTATGTGGGCGTAGATTCAGCACCTAGAGGCTCGGTCTACTCACCCATTATCCTGCCCAGGTCCTGCGTTCTGCCCGCCCAGCTCCTCTTGATTGATCGCAGCATCGCTGACTAAATCCCGCGCGGAGGAGAGGAGCGGGGCAGGCAGAACAGAGGACCTGGGCGGGATAAAGGGTGAGTAGACCAAGCCTCTAGGTGCTGAATCTACGCCCACATAGCACCTAGAGGCTCATTAGCATATTATAAAAGAAGGGCTTTTTTCTGGCGGAATGCACCGGAACGGCGTTCCGCAACCTTTTGACATCGCAGCCTGCCATGCTCCAGCATGGCAGGCTGCGATGTATCAGCGGGGAGGGACTGGGAGGAGGAGCTGGGTGCCGGTGCGTTCACTGTGCTCCGGCCCCGCCGCTCCAGTACAGTTATAAAATGTGTAATTCAATTAATAATGATTCATGCTGCCCCCTCTGTAGTATAACATTCAATATATCCTACTCACAGGGCTACTGTTTCATTGTAATGCAGGCCGGCCAGGCAGACGAGCGGCAGCGTCACTGACTGACGTCACGTGCCTGCCCGGCCTACTTTATGAATGAAGCAGGCGCCGCAGGCACATTACGTCAGTCAGTGACGCTGCCGCTCGTCTGCCTGGCCGGCTTGCATTACGATGAAACAGTAGCCCTGTGAGTAGGATATATTGAATGTTATACTACAGAGGGGGCAGCATGAATCATTATTAATTTAATTACACATTTTATAACTGTACTGGAGCGGCAATGGGGGGTCTGTGGATGACACTGTTAAGGGGTGGGGGGTCTGTGGATGGCACTGTTATGGGGTGGGGGGTCTGTGGATGGCACTGTTATGGGGTGGGGGGTCTGTGGATGGCACTGTTATGGGGTGGGTGGGTCTGTGGATGTCACTGTTAAGCGGGGGTCTGTGGATGGCACTGTTATGGGGTGGGGGGGTCTGTGGATGGCACTGTTATGGGGTGGGGGGTCTGTGGATGGCACTGTTATGGGGTGGGTGGGTCTGTGGATGGCACTGTTAAGGGGGGGTCTGTGGATGGCACTGTTATGGGGTGGGGGGTCTGTGGATGGCACTGTTAAGGGGGGTCTGTGGATGGCACTGTTAAGGAGGGGTCTGTGGATGGCACTGTTATGGGGTGGGGGGTCTGTGGATGGCACTGTTAAGGGGGGGTCTGTGGATGGCACTGTTATGGGGTGGGGGGGTCTGTGGATGGCACTGTTATGGGGTGGGGGGTCTGTGGATGGCACTGTTATAGGATGGGGGGTCTGTGGATGGCACTGTTATAGGATGGGGGATCTGTGGATGCACAGATGGGGGGTCTGTGGATCCACAGATCCCCCATAACAGTGCTATCCACAGATCCTCCACCCCATAACAGTGCCATCCCCAGATCCCCCATTAACAGTGCCATCCCCATCTCGGGGGTTTCTTTGCTCGGCTGGACTTTTTTACCTCCCCCCCCATTTTACTTGCATCCCTATTCTCTAAAGGGGTGGTTTTAGGGGGTGATCCTAGGGGTGGGTAGGGGCGTGGCCAGGGGAGGGGGGTGAGTTCCACCACCTTTTCTCTGAGAAAAAAAGCCCTGTATAAAAGTGTGTATTTTATCAGAACGGCTGCAGGGAGAAATCTAAAAAAAACATACTGTTATGTAATGCTGACATAGGCGCATCGCTAATGTCAGTCAGCTACATAACAGTAATTCTGATGGTAGAAACCCTTTAAGGTGTGAAAAACTGCCAACATTCTTTCTGCAGTAATGGGGTGGCATAGAAAGTGAACTATTATGTCAATACAGAATGTTGGATTTAAAGAAGCACCAAATGTATCAAATATTTAGCAAATTATAGCAATGAAGACTCCTGCAAAGCTAAAGTAAAAAAAATTCCCCTTATAATAAATTCCACAATCGTCCCATTGACTTTGTATGGGTCTGGGTTGATAATGGACAGCACACTGAAGTGAGACGGTCTTACTGAGATTGAGCAGTGATGTGGAGTCGCCTTGACAGTGGAGCTAATTTATATGAAGTATAGAAATGGAATTCTATTCTTAATTCTGAGCTATAAAATGAATACCATTAGTATGTGAAAATAGCTGCTATCATCTGCTAATAATTAGAACTGTGTTAATTATCAGCGTACACTACAGTCCTCGGTGTGATAACCATTTGACTAGCTAATAATACACTGCTCCTTAAAGACAAACTTAAACTAAAGTCTGTCCTATCTACACTTAGTGCACAGTGAATGCGCTCTATTGTTCCCTGTTATCAGTCTTTTCTACACCTCCTCTGGGAGTGCTGCTTTCTCCTTTGAAGCTTCCTCAAATTACAGATAATAGAATTTGAGAAAGTCCAGAATATATTTCAGATTTTCCAAACCACCTTAAACACATACAGTAGACTGTAACATGGAGTTCAACAGCGGTTAAAAAAAATAATCTAATTCCCTATGACAACTCTCCTGGCACTAGTAAAAGCAGGGGCAACGAGCTTCTATACATTGATCAGCAATAACAATAAAACTACTAAAGGTGCAGTGAATAACCTTGTCTTGTAACAATGGCATCTATGAAGAGCTATATTAGGTGGCAAGTTGAAGCCTGTATTCCACTGCTTGATTTTTCAGCAGATAATCTCTATGGATGCTGGTTAGCAATCATCTAGCAGTGTAATACTGCCGTCGATTGCCCGATGAACGAGCATCGATCATCGGGCTATCCAAATCTTTTGACATGTTAAAAAAATTATTGTTTTCAGGCGGCAGATAGTGGTTTCTAAAAATTATCAGCCACCGACAAACCACTATACAGCATGAGGATGAGTGATGGCAGAGATCCTTCCTCCCCATGCTGAGGAGGAGATCGCTGCATGTAATAGCAGCGGTCTCCTCCGCTAGCGAGCAGCCGATTGCCGGGAGGGAAGCGTCTGCCACATCGGGCGGTGTAATTCAATTAAGTCAATTTTTGAAGTTGATCTGATGGAAGCATAAAAAATAGGCAAGCATGAGGATCTGAGCACCTCTCAAACTGTGATGGCTAGAGGAAAAGATCAGAGCATTTCCAAAATGGCAGGTCTTGTAGGGTGTTCAATGCATGTAGTGCTTATTACCTACCATATATGCTCCAAGCTGGGATGAGGTTTTGATGTTGGTGTGCTGTGCCTCTTTTTCTCCACACATAGTGTTGTGTGTTTCTTCCAAACAACTCAACTTTGGTTTCATCTGTCCACAGAATATTTTGCCAGTACTGCTGTGGAACATCCAGGTGCTCTTGTGCAAACTGTAAACGTGCAGCAATGTTTTTTTTGGGACAGCAGTGGCTTCCTCTGTGGTATCCTCCCATGAAATCCATTCTTGTTTAGTGTTTTAGGTATCGTATATTCGCTAACAGGAATGTTAGCATATGCCAGAGACTTTTGTAAGTCTTTAGCTGACACTCTAGTATTCTTCTTCACCTCATTGAGCAGTCTGTGCTGTGCTCTTGCAGTCATCTTTACAGGATGGCCACTCCTAAGGAGAGTAGCAGCAGTGCTGAACTTTCTCCATTTATAGACAATTTGTCTTACCGTGGACTGATTAGCAGCAAGGCTTTTGGAGATACTTTTATAACCCTTTCCAGCTTTATGCAAGTCAACAATTCTTAATTGTAGGTCTTCTGAGAGCTCTTTTGTGCGATGCATCATTCATATCAGACAATGCTTGTTGTGAAAAGCAAACCCAGAACTGGTGTGTGTTTTTTAAAGGCAGGGTAGCTGTAACCAACACCTCCAATCTGATCTCATTGATTTGACTTCAGTTGGCTGACACCTCACTCCAATTAGCTCTTGGAGATGTCATTAGTCTATGGGGTTTACATACTTTTTCCACCTGCACTGGGAACGTTTACATGGTGTGTTCAATAAAAACATGGTAACATTTAATTCTTTGTGTTTTATTAGTTTAAACAGACCATGATTGTCTTTTGTTGTGATCTGATCTTCATCTAAGTCACATTTTATAACCAATTTGTGCAGAAATCCATATCATTCCAAAGGGTTCACATACTTTTTCTTGCAACTGTAGATATATGTTTCTCTATTTTCTACAAGATTTATTATTTTAATGGGGTCCCTCAAGGCAAATCATCACCAAAAGCAAGGTTAATTTCCATTTACAAATAGATGGAGTATAATGAAAAGTCCAAAATCTACCTTCAGGGGTCTTTTTACACAGGTCTCCAGTCCTTTAGGAGAAGATGCTCCTTCTGTATGTGCTTCCCCTTTAATGGACACTTAAATAGGATTTCAGGAATGCACATGGGGGTGGCGTCCAAGGGGAGGAGGGCCCGAGACCGGAAGTGCATACTTCTCCAATAATAAGTCGACAAAAAGTCGAAAAAACTCCCCTAATATGAATAAAAAGAACTACATGGACCCGAAGACTAGATGGACTTATTTCCGCCAGGGGTCCTGGGGTAAACCATGAATGAGGGCCAGAAACCAGCACCCCTTCGCCGACTAAACCGCCGTGCATTCCAGTGTGGAACGCGCAGCGACTTCCGGTCCGCGGCCTGCAGTTCAACTTCCTGTGCGTTCCACAGTGGAACACACAGCGCCTTCCGGCGGGGATCGCGGCACCATCGTGCGTTCCACTGTGGGAAGCACAGCAAACCCCGCCCAGGATCGCATCGCTGTAACCCAGGACCACTGCACAAAGGCTGGATCCCAGGACTACAAAAGGATTAAACGGATTAAAACAGCTAACATATATAGGGGTGGTATAGTAGAAAGAAATATATATATATATATATATACATATATATATATATATGCAACATAGGGGGGAAGGAAGTAGGGTAAAAATGATAATCAACGATGGGTCTAAACAAACTATTTAAAACAAATAATCACTAAAAAAAGGTTAATCAATGTTAGTGGGATGTATATATGACATAAAACAAAAATCTTCTACATAAAATGTATATATAAAAATTATACATAAAATTATTAGGAGCACCAGTTCTATTTCTCATTAATGCGATTAGCTAGTCAACCAATCACATGGCAGTTGCTTCAATGCATGTAGGGTTGTGGTCCTGGTCAAGACAATCTCCTGAACTCCAAACTGAATGTCAGAATGGGAAAGAAAGATTGGCTCCAACAGCAGAAGACCCCACCGGGTACCACTCATCTCCACTACAAATAGAAAAAAGAGGCTACAATTTGCACGAGATCACCAAAATTGGACTGTTGGAGACCGGAAAAATGTTGCCTGGTCTGATGAGTCTCGATTTCTGTTTAAACATTCAAATGGTAGAGCCTGAATTTGGCATAAACAGAATGAGAACATGTATCCATCATGCCTTGTTACCACTGTGCAGGCTGGTGGTGGTGGTGTAAAGGTGTGGGGGATGTTTTCTGGGCACACTTTAGGCCCCTTAGTGCCAATTGGCCATTGTTTAAATGCCACGGGCTACCTGAGCATTGTTTCTGACCATGTCCATCCCTTCACGACCACCATGTACCTATCCTCTGATGGCTACTTCCAGCAGGATAATGCACCATGTCACAAAGCTTGAATCATTTCAAATTGGTTTATTGAACATGACAATGAGCTCACTGTACTAAAATGGCCCCCACAGTCACCAGATCTCAACCCAATAGAGCAGTGATGGCGAACCTATGGCACGGGTGCCAGAGGCGGCACTCGGAGCCCTCTCTGTTGGCACCCGCACCTCTGGAAAAAGTCTATGGTGTACCAATAAGCCTTAGACTTTTCCTGCCCTTCATCAGCGCAGGGCTCGCTCGCTATGAACGGCATAGTCAGAGCACTGAATGTAGGCAGTTATTATAGCTAAATGATAAAGTACATGGAAGATACACTATATTGGTATTCAGGTTAAATTGCCGTGTTGGCACTTTGTGATAAATAAGTGGGTTTAGGTTGCAGTTTGGGCACTCGGTCTCTAAAAGGTTCGCCATCACTGCAATAGATCATCTTTGGGATGTGGTGGAACGGGAGCTTCGTGCCCTGGATGTGCAACCCTCAAATCTCCATCAACTGCAAGATACTATCCTATCAATATGGGCCGACATTTCTAAAGAATGCTATCAGCACCTTGTTGAATCAATGCCACGTAGAATTAAGACAGTTCTGAAGGCAAAAGGGGGTCAAACACCGTATTAGTATGGTGTTCCTAATAATTCTTTAGGTGAGTGTATATAAAAATATGTGACCTATCGGAACTAAAATACATAAATAAGCAAGGATGGGGTATTCAAAATGGTTAATATATGAAAATCTATCAAAAATTAACATATTTCAGGGACTCATTGAGGCCAAAAGGCGTTAGGGTGTTCAAATGAAATATCCAATACATTTCTTTCTTACATAGTACCTGAAAACAGTGTGCGACTTGTTCGATTGGTGTCACACGTAAACATGCAGGGTCGCCATCATGTACTTTAGCATAATGTCTAGAGACACTATGAGTAAGAACTCTCCTCGTAATATTTGAGCGATGCTCATTCATCCTTTCACGCAGGGATTGTGTGGTGCGGCCCACGTAAAGGAGTGTACAGGAACATTGGAGGAGATAGATGACGTTCATCGTTTCACAATCCATATGTTGTTTAAACGTAAATATAGGATTTGTGATGCTCCTACTACCTTGTGTAATCATAAGGCAACACTTACACCTACTACTTTTACATTTAAAGATACCCAGAGTACTCTTTATTGTTTTATCCATGTTTGAGAAGTGATGCAGTTTAGGACAGGAGGGGGCCAATCGATTTTTCTAACTTTTTCGCTCTGCGGAAAGTTAGAATGGGAGTAGGGGTGATACCTTTGTTCAAAAGGGGATCCTTTAGTAGTATGGACCAGTTTTTTCTTAGAATTTTTCAAATAAGGTTGTGTTGAGAACTATATCTAGTGACCAAACTTAGGCGGCGTATTGAGCTGGGATCTTTTGTTCCAGATGTTATATTGCCTACTTTGGGTTGTGTAGACTTTCTTGATCGGAACAATTTCTCCTAATCCTTTTTAGTTGACTAAAAAGGATTAGGAGAAATTGTTCTGCTGATCACACCGTGAAGACTCAAATAGGGTTCCTTAAGAAGAGATCCAGGGATAAAGGTTACCCTAAAAAACTACTAGAAGATTCAATTAAAAGAATCACTAAAATATCCCAACAAGAAAGTCTACAACCCAAAGTAGGCAATATAACATCTGGAACAAAAGATCTCAGCTCAATACGCCGCCTAAGTTTGGCGGGCGGCTTCAGTTTTTTGCGGATCCGTGGTTTGCGGACCGCAAATAATGGCACGGTCGTGTGCATGAGGCCTTAGTTCACTTTCCTATTCAGTTATATTATCCTAGATTGTTACCTTCTCCAAACTCTTCACCCTTTTGTGAATAAGCCTGTGAGCGTCTGTTCATTTGTCTTTAGTGACATGTTTAACATATGGGATTATTTACACAGCCCTGGTGTTTGCTGAAACCCCTTTAGACCTCATCCACACGACTGGTGTTATGGTCTGCATCTGAGCCGTAGTTTTTGCGGCTCGGGTGTGGACCCATTCACTTCAATGGGGCAGCAAAAGATGCGGACAGCACTCCGTGTGCTGTCCGCATCCATTGCTCCGTTCCATGGCCCCGCAAAAAAAAATAACATGTCCTATTATTTTCCGTTTTGCGGACAAGAATAGGCATTTCTACAATGGGCCGCAAAAAACAGAACGGTCGTGTGCATGAAGCCTTAAACTATAAAGAATAGTTTTCGAGAATGTTTCTCTCTTTCTCAGGTCTGAAGCAATACCGAGGAAGAAAGGAAAACTCCTGCATACCGCAATACTCTCATATTTTGTAATCCTATTTATACGTACTTATTTAGTTTTTTTCAGTAGTATGATTAAGTGGTGAAAATTATTAGTGCCCTCCCATTTTTGACTGTGGTATCTTATGTGCCCCCCTATATATTGTTCCTAGAGTCGCCACTGGCTCTGGCCAATGTCCTGCTAGAAAACCTTGGGTCCACTCCATATCTAAACATTGTGAAACATTTGTCAGCTTACAAGACTTAAAGGATCTGCTGCTAACATTTTGTTGCCAGATACCACAGAACACAATCAGAGGACTTGTGGATTCCAGGAATTGATGGGTCAGAGCTGTTTTTGCAGCATAAGTGGAACTTACAGAATATTAGGCACGTGGTTTAACTAATGCCCAACCCTTCCCATATTATCAAATACATTATATGTACATTGCAAGAAGAGTCGCTTTCCTGCAGCTTAAAATGCATGTACAGTGGTCCCTCAAGTTACAATATTAATTGGTTCCAGGACGACCATTGTATGTTGAAACCATTGTAAGTTGAGTAATCGTTTCCAAAGCCCCAAAATGTCATCCAAGATCAGAGGAAATTAGGATTTAAGAAAAATAAGCAGATAACTAACACAGATAAAGCAAGTTCTTAAATATAACAGTCAGGAATAGCTGAAAACTAGCAATAATCCAGCTATTTTACCAGAGAAGTGGCCTTGATTGGTTGGATCTGAGTCTGAAATATAGCATGTTGAGTCTGGTTTCAACTTACGATGGGTCAGAAAGACAATTGTATGTTGAAAATATTGGGCCAGATTTATCATTAGCTCAAGTCAGATTAATGGAGTGAAAAAGTTGCAAAAAAATGCGCAAACGCTAAAACTGCGCACAAATTTGATACTTTTTTCTGCTCTGCACTATGCTCGCCAGTTTTCTGGAAGTGGGCGTGTTTTCTTATGTAAATGAATCTCTAGACAGATTTACTATTGGGACTATTTAATGCTCAATTTTACTCCAGTGAGGACCATGCTTATCTTATGAGACTTTGTAATAGAACATGCAACTTTTTCATAAAAACTTTTGTAAAGTTGCTTACTGAGGGATAAACTGCTACCGTCAAACCACATTTATTACAGTCTTAAAGGGCCGATCATAAATCTGACTTGGCTAAAACTGACTTTAGCCATAATTGAAAGTGGAGTGAGCTGTCAGAGTCATGATAAATCTGGCCCATTGTATCTTGAGGGATCACTGCACTGTATGTGACGGTGATTATGCAGGGCACAGAAGCTTTGCCCACGTGATCACCTGCTGATGGATAGTGATGTCCCGAACTATTCGCCGGCGAACATGGCTTGTTCGCGTTCGCCGCAGCGGGCGAACATATGCGATGTTCGGTCCACCCCGTATACATCATCATTGAGCAAACTTTGACCCTGTACCTCACAGTCAGCAGACACATTCCAGCCAATCAGCAGCAGACCCTCCCACCTCCGGGACAGCATCCATTTTAGATTCATTCGGAAGCTGCATTCTTAGTGAGAGGAGGGACAGTGTAGCTGCTGCTGATTTAATAGGGAAATTGATAGCTAGGGCAGTGTTCTGTGTCCACAGACTCATCTGCTGTAAGGACAGCGTCCTGACAGCACCCCAAAAAGCCCTTTTTAGGGCTGGTACATTAGTCTGCTTTTTTATATATATATATATATATATATATTGCAGTTGCCTGCCCGTGTGTGAGAGGCTGCAGGCTCACAGACTGTACTGTGTGCACACCACTCATATAGGGTGTCACAGTACCTTGCAGATAAAAAAAAGTCAATTTATTTTTTCTCTGTGATATAATCGCAGTTGCAAGCCAGTGGGTGTCTGGCCACACAGACTGTACTGTGGCCACTGGCCAGGCCACCAATCATACCATTACAGGGTGTCACAATACCTTGCAGATAAAACTAAAGTCAATTTATTATTTCTCTGTAATAAATATAATTGCAGTTGCAAGCCAGTGAGTGTCTGGCCCACACAGACTGTACTGTGGCCAGTGGCCAGGCCACCACTCACACCGTTACAGGGTGTCACAATACCTTGCAGATAAAAAAATTTCAATTTATTTTTTCTCTGTGATATAATCGCAGTTGCAAGCCAGTGAGTGTCTGGCCCACAGATTGTACTGTGGCCACTGGCCAGGCCACCACTCATACCGTTACAGGGTGTCACAATACCTTGCAGATAAAACTAAAGTCAATTTATTATTTCTCTGTAATAAATATAATCACAGTTGCAAGCCAGTGAGTGTCTGGCCCACAGATTGCACTATGGCCACTGGCCAGGCCACCACTCATACCGTTACAGGGTGTCACAATACCTTGCAGATAAAACTAAAGTCAATTTATTTTTTACTCTCTAATAAATATAATCGCAGTTGCAAGCCAGTGAGTGTCTGGCCCACAGACTGTACTGTGGCCACTGGCCAGGCCACCACTCATACCGTTATAGGGTGTCACAATACCTTGCAGATAAAACTAAAGTCAATTTATTATTTCTCTGTAATAAATATAATCACAGTTGCAAGCCAGTGAGTGTCTGGCCCACAGATTGCACTATGGCCACTGGCCAGGCCACCACTCATACCGTTACAGGGTGTCACAATACCTTGCAGATAAAACTAAAGTCAATTTATTTTTTACTCTCTAATAAATATAATCGCAGTTGCAAGCCAGTGAGTGTCTGGCCCACACAGACTGTACTGTGGCCACTGGCGGTTGTTTGCGGTGCATTAAAAGGGGAGTTTGGTCTGTCAATGTCTGTGAAGCGGGCGTAACCCTTACACTACCTGATCGATACAACATCATACCTGATCATATACACACACTGGATGTTTTAAACCACGTTGTTCAAAAAAATTTAGGATTGTTAGGTGATTTATGCCCTTTATGGATTAAAACCCAACTCTGCGTCAACTATATAATTTTCCATGGGAGTTTTGCCATGGATCCCCCTCCGGCATGCCACAGTCCAGGTGTTAGTCCCCTTGAAACAACTTTTCCATCACTACTGTGGCTAGAAAGAGTCCCTGTGGGTTTAAAAATCCGCCTGCCTATTGAAGTCTATGGCGGTTTGCCCGTTCGCGAACATTTGAGGAAATTTGTGTTTGTCGTTCACGAACCGAAAATTTTATGTTCGCGACATCTCTACTGATGGATAGCTGTGACATGGCGACATTACATTCCAAATAACAAAACAGTTTATAATGGGACTAGGAAAAAAATGCTACTGCAAATTAGTTTACAATTAAATAAAATAGTGACAAAAGAAAAAAAATGCTATTTTTTGTTGAATAAAAAATATTTGAACAATATGTAAATATGACCCTTTTTTTTAACTTTTGGAGAAAGGGGAGGTTATAAAATAGTGGTATATGTGTATAACCAAGCTAATTGATGTGTAATATATGAACATGAATATTTATATTACAAATAAAAAATATGGGTGCGGTGCTGTCCTCCAGATCGGAGTCACGGGTCTCGGCTTCCCGGACTCTATCCCGCAGTGTTTGCAAATCATGTCGCAGTAGCCCCAAGTCCACTTTACCTCCTCCAGTTTACCTAAGAGTGATGACCTGCAAGCCGATATGGCCTGTAGCAGTTGGTCTGTGACCTGTTTCACAGTGGGCTCAGTGTCTGCGTCAGGATCTCCCGCCACGCCGTCAATGGCTTCCGGCGATGAAGGCCGAGAGGGAGAGTCGGCGCCATCTTGGGCTTCCGTGCTGGCGAATACTTTTGTGAGGGACTTGTTTCGAGCCACACTGCGTCCTCTGGGTCTTCCCAACCTCCTGCCTCTGGATTGAGGAATTATGACAGCTAGTAATAGTCAGAATAATGAAAGTTGAGATTCTGTGGAGTGGAGCTCACTCAGATGCGTCTGTTCATTCCCACGGCTGGGACTTTCCACCACTGTAAAAAAATTTAATAAAATCATTATATATTTATTTATATGTATCTAAAATAATACATTTATCACTTGGCCCACAATTTTTTTTTTAAAGCTATGAAAATGTAAAAATAAAAAATATAAGACTTTAAAGAGGTTGTCTGGGCTTTTTAATATTGATGATCTATCCTCAGCTATACGTGCCATCTCCCTTCTCTCTTTCTGCCCGCTGCTGCTGTCCCATAGACATACAACAGTGCACAGGAAGAAAAAAGGGAGACGGCACATGCGTAGTACAACTGGTCCGACACCAGGCACCCCTGCCGATCAGGATATGTCATTAATATTAAAAAGCCCTGACAACCACTTTAAAGATCCTTAAATGAGTTCAATACCTGATTGATAAATATCTGATCGGTTGGGGTCCAAGTCCTGGCACCCTCACCAATCACATGTTTAAAAGAGTGCTGTGGACTCCTCACAGCATACAGCACAGAACCATACGCTGCATAGGTGCTGTGCTTGGTATTGCCTATTAACTTGAATGGGAGTGAGCTACACACAGGGGTGCACCTAGCCTTTCTGCTGCTTGAGGCGAAAACTCAAACGGCGCCCCCCCCCCCCCCCCCAATGCCAATTTCTTAACTCATTTGTCACAATGAAAGTGCTCATTGCCTATGACCCTTCTGCTGCCCCCCTCTTGCCCCTACCTGATGCTGCCTGAGGCATTTGCCTCTCCTGGATTCATTGGTCGTGCACCCTTGTCTACACATAGGCCATGTGACTGATGAACATGATTTCACTTGTCTAGGAAGAGGCCGCAGCTTCTTCAAACAACTGATTACCATGGATGCCGGGCGATCAGATATTGAACTCTGGTAAAAAAAAAAACTTTAAGTAGTTCAGGTTATGGCTGAATGTGTATATGTTCATGTTAACAACACTGACATAAAAATAAAAGTTATGTTTCCCACAAATTATGTTTTTTAAACATAATTTGTCACATAAAGGAATCGCTGATAATCAATAACCTGAGTATTTCCAAAATTAATTCATATTTATATTCCAGAAAATACAAGACAAGTAAGCCCTTATAGACAAAAGAAATCTACAATGTGATATGAGGCTTTAAAACCAAACAAGCAAATTGTACGATCATTCATCCTTGACGCCTTCATTTTAAAATATGATAATTACGGCAGGGTTTAATGTGCCTCTAGAATACAGTATGTGCACATATTTAGCGTTTAGCTTTGTGGACTCATAATGCCAGGTTTATAAGTGTGTGCTGTAAGTGGATTTACACCATTGATTTTATTTTACTAAGGCCTTTTTTGGCTTAGGTATGCCTAATCGCTTATAATTACACTGCCCTTTTAGATGGAAAATTTGATCTGTTCAGCATCTCGGAACCCTGGCGCCCATCTGCACCTGTGACTGTGAAAGACTGTTGAGCTGTGGAAATTCTGACTTGATAATAATGTCAATTATGCCCTGAGAAGGAAGTGTAAAATCATTTTAAAATATTCTAAATACTGCATTTCAGATGCCATAATGTAAACCACCGCTCACAGCGACGCGATACCAAAACAGCTCTTATTTTGTTAGTTTTAAGCTCTGCTTATTTTTCCATTCAAGCTTAGTGTTTTATTCCAAACCTGCAAAATTTACATACTTTAACGTAAACTGGTAGGATTTAACTTTTTTCTGCAATAGTCTTGATATGCAGTATGCTGATTGAAGGGCGCCACCCTGTGGTGACATCCCGAAAATCTTTTGTAGATTTGCAAAAACAAGTATTTAACATGTTATCCTTATACGATTAGTACACATTCTACGTTACATAAACTATATATACTATATATATATATATATATATATATATATATATATATATTATTATTTATTTATTTTTTTAACCACTGCTGTATCTGTGCCCTTTTTAAAGACTGTGTAGCAAGATATTACCAGGGGACCATAATTGGCATGACACAGATAAGAAGTGGCTGTTTCCCCATAGAACACCATTCCATATGCTCCTTCAGGACATGTTCAGGACACCTTTCTGTAAGCTAGAGCACTTATCTGCTTAAATAGAGCTTATCTAACAACCTCTATTCATATGGTCAGCCATTCATTTGAAGAATGACAAGCCACTTGTCCCAGAAAATATTAGCTGCACCCAGCAGTTTAAAAAACTATTAAATTAACAGTGATGGAAATTTTAATATACTGCGCCTTATAAGTAAATATATATCATTTTATATATATATATATATATATATATATATATATATATATGAATAGGCTCTAGCCCCCATACCATGGCATTACTGAGGTTTATATCTTCAAAACCCATCTCACAGGTGGCATGTTAGGTCATCCAGTTACCTCCAACTGCAAGCTTTTACGAGAGGTTAATTGGCATTCAGACAACTGCTTTAGGGCTCATGCAGACGAATGTGCGCTCAGTGGCATAGTGTGGGGAGGGCCAGGGGGGCCGTTGCCCTAGGCGAAAAACTGCAGGGCCGCACCGCCAGTTAGGAGAGGTGAGGCGATCACCTCAGGTGGCGCGGCCCTGGTGACAAATGGGGGCAGCAGCAGAGCACAGAGGGATAAGCGCTTCCATTGTGGAAGCTCTCACCTCCATAGTCATCTGTATCGCCGTCCTCAGGACAGCGATACAGATAGAGGTGTCTCCTTTCCCTGTTCCTCTGATAGGCTGCAGGCACTCGGCCTGCAGCCTATCAGAGACCGGTGCAGGCGGCGTAATTACATCAACGCACCGCCTGAGCCGTACAGCGCAGGACACAGCCTGGAAGAGGCCTGCATCGCATCGCTTCCAGCCTGATGGAGGTAAGTATAAGTGTTTTTTATATGGTACAATAAGGAGAGGGGCACTATGGGGGCACTTGTTACTGGCACACTGATTGGGGGGGCACTTGTTACTGGCACATGATTGGGGGGCATCTATGTGGGGGCACTTCTTACTGGCACATGATTGGGGGCCACTTGTTACTGGCACATTATTGGGGGGCATCTATGGGGGTTACTTCTTACTGGCACATGATTGGGGGGCATCTATGGGGGCACTTCTTACTGGCATATGATTGTAAGGGCATCTAAGGTGGGCACTTCTTACTGACACATCATTGGGGGCATCTATGGTGGGCACTTCTTACTGGCACATTATTGGGGGGCATCTATGGGGGCACTTCTTACTGGCACATTATTGGGGGGAATCTATGGGGGCACTTCTTACTGGCACATTATTGGGGGCAATATGGGGGAATCTATGGGGGCACTTCTTACTGGCACACTATTGGGTGGCACTATGGGGGAAACTACTAAGGCCACAAAGAAGGGGTATTTTATATGGAAGGGCACTATGGTGGAAGGGGGGAGAGGAACACCATGGGGGCTTCTACTGAGGCCACAAAGAAGGGGTATTTTATATCGGGGCTCTGTATAGGGGCATTTTATACTGAAACACATTATGTTGGGTATTATGGGGAAGGGGGGAGAGGAGTACTATGGGCTCATCTACGGGGGGCACTAAGAAGGGGTATTTTGTACTTGCAAATTATGGGGGACACTGAGTGCATCTACTGGGGCACTATATATGGGGCATTTTACACTGGTACATTATGGGAGGCACTAGGAGAAAGGGGGAGAGGAGCACTATGGAGGAATTTACTGGGGGCACTATATAGGGGTATTTTATACTTGCACATTATGGGGGCACTATGGGGACATTAGCTCAACTGGGGTCATTAAAAGGGGATATTTTATGCAATAGCACACATTATAAAGGGGCATTTTTTATACTGTCACATTATAACGAGAATTATTGCTACTCTATGGGGAACATGATTACTAGTATGGGCACTATGGGAGCATTATTACTTCTGGGGCACAGTGGAGACATGTTGGGGCCACTGTAGGAGCACTATTACTACCATGTGTGCTCTAGCAGAGAATTATTCCTATTAGTGGGACTTTTGGGAGCACTATTACTGTGGAAGCACCCTGGCACAGTATCAGCTTACCACAATTATTTTTGGGAGACGTTATGTTTACATTATTAGTGTCAGGGGCACTGTTTGCTGAGCGCAGTTATTTTCAGGGCAGTGTGTGCCAATAATTATTGAAGGGGGCATTATCGGTGGGGTACTAGTATTATCAGGGGATCTATCTGTTTCTGCAGTATAGTATTGGGGAGTACAGCGGCACAGTATTGTGGGTGGTAGGATGATTTGTCCAGAAGATGGGAGGATGATGGAAAAGTAGTAAACTAAGACTTTTTTGTCAAACTGCAGAGAAGAGAAATGTCTGAAAACTGCTGGTCTGGTCTGAAGATCTGAAAGGAGAAGATGAGAAAAGAGAACATCTACATCAAAGGAGACGCCACTGGATGTAAGAGGTATGGGGCGCTGTATTACCCTGTATTTTCTGTAGTGATGGGAGAGTGGATATAGAATTTGGCCCACCCTGGCCCCAGACTTCAGGTCACACTGTGCATGTTCTGCAATCTAGGGGCTCACACCCAGCTACTACATTATCTGTACTCAGAGAGTTATCCCTGTGTTATCTGTGGTGTTACATAGGACTTCAAGAGATATCTACTACATTATCTGTAAAAAGGGGCATGGCCACATATACTTGGGGGGGCACAATACTTGGCTTGCCCCGGGTGCTGGCAACCCACGCTACGTCACTGGGTGTGCTGGCCGTTTCGTGCATTGGGGACTGCAATTTGCGGTCCCCAATGCACAGGCAACATCCATGCAGCTTCCCCAGATGGATGCAGACCCATTCAACTAGAATGGATCCGTGATCTGTCCACACCGCAAAAAAATAGAACATGTTCCGCCTCGCACCTTCCGGATTGCAGACCATTCAAGTGAACTGGTCTGCATCCATGATGCGGTGCACAAACAGCTGGGGTTCTTTGCGGGCCGAAATACGGGCCCTGCCGGGCCAGGAGCCTTTATATTGCAGGCCTTCTCACTTGCTCAAGTGCCGCCATCTGCAAACTTGAAACTGTGCATGGAACTTAATAAGGTTGTCCGGACTACAGATACTAATGACCTATTCTCAGAATTGGTGGGTGTTCTACTGCCAGCCAGCACCCCTGCCGATCAGCTGTTCGAAGGGGTAGCGGAGCCCGTGCCAGTGCTGTGTTCATTTTACTGTTTACCTGCATGCTGTGTGCCTCTATAATTACTGCTGTTGCTCCCAATATATGAATGGGAGACAGAGCTGTAATTATACTGCTCTGTCACTGCAAAGTAGAGGGTGTGCAGGCAAACACTGAGGAGGACGTAGCAATCTCACGAATGCTGCAGCCGCTTCAAAAAGCTGATCATCGGGGGTTCCTGGAGTCTGACCTCTCGATTTGATATTTAGGACCTATCCTGAGGACAGGTCATCAATATCTGTAGCATGGACAACCCCTTTAACACCTAGACAAACTTTGACCTGGAAAAGCAAATGTGCAGAAATGTTTCAAAACTCTCAAAAGAGTTTATATTTTCAAGATTGTTTTGTCTATTAAATGTTTGCTTCTCTACAAGAAAATCTGTAGTTCATAAAATATATATCACATTTCATTCTGGAAAGTTTGTGGTTAAGGCGCGGCATAGTGTTCACCAACTTCTGAAGCCAGTAAATCTACTAATTAAACATGCAAGGATCTGTTGAAGATAAACTCTGATCATAAAAATGAAGTAATGTGTCCCAGATTTAGCAATGTCACCACTAACTCCAGGCCTATAAGACAAACATGCCACATTTAGCAGAAGTTCCTCCCATAATTATATAGTGTTGCTTTAAAGCATCAGAAAGAGAAGGCAGACGTCATGGAGGACTTAAAGTATAGACTTATAATAAGCACACTGTTTAAGGATGGAGCCTGCAACTGTCAATAAAATGGCTATTGCATACAGACTCATTCAGCTGCGTGGCAGAGTTAACTGTTTGCGCCCTGCAGGCATTTTTATGCAGACAAGCAATGGCAAACATGGAGTAGAATAGATTGTAACAGACAAATGATCATTATAGTTGGGATTTAATTT
Organism: Bufo gargarizans; assembly: GCF_014858855.1. Classification (NCBI taxonomy): domain Eukaryota; kingdom Metazoa; phylum Chordata; class Amphibia; order Anura; family Bufonidae; genus Bufo; species Bufo gargarizans. Next base: position 545,315 of record NW_025334170.1, on the reverse strand, counting down.
CAAAACTGTATTAAAAAGTTTTGTTGCTGCATTTACATACGGATAACAACCAAATTAGTTCCGGCTTTCAAACGTCTTTTGAAATGAAGGCTGTAACCTTTCTTTCCTTGCACCAATTTTGATATATGTTCCTCATTGAGTCTTACATAGATAAGTGTTATGGTATTGAATGATGAACAACTATGCCCATCACATCTCAGTTCACAGTGTTCCGCTGCCAGTGAAGTACACAGAAACTAGAGAGCAAGACTCAGAAATGGGCCAACTCCACACTGATAACCTTATTATTAACTTAAAGGCTATGTACACCTTTGGAGACAATCTTTTTTTTAAACATATATATATATATTTTTTATTATTGCATTGTACTCGTTTTGAGCTAAAAAATTTTTTTTTTAAGTTGGTCTTAAAATATGGAATCCTTTTTTCTGTAGAGCTGACATGCTGCAGTGGCAGCCTGTGGATTTTCTCTCTTTTCCATCAGACCAGGAGCTGACGGACTTCTTATCTCTGCTCTCTGACCTTATAAACACTCATTTAAGCTCTGTTCTTCTTTTACTGATAACAATGTGGCTTAAATAAGTGTTTATGACCTCTAAGTAGTTTTAAAAAAGGGGTTATTAGATGACCGGCACAAAGTGAAAGTGAAAGTACCATTCACACAGTTAGAAAAACAGTTAACCATTTGTGACAGAACAGCTTAATATTTTTAGTAAAGGCCAACTGAAAAAATTATTTTTAGCCAAAAATGAGTAACATGCAATCCTAATAAAAATTGCCTCTGAAAGTGTACATAGCTTTTGATGTCCACCATTCCTATTAATTTCATAATCTATCTGTACGGAGCAGCCCTATTTTTCTGACCTGATATCCACACTGACAGTGCACAGCAAGCAGGGGAAGTAGGTCAGTACTAGACTCATTCTACCATAGGCCACATAGCAGTTGTTTGCAGTGTCACTATGGTAGGAATGCCATTGCCCAGTACTTATCATTACAGAGGACTTATGTTAACATCCATTTTTAGACATTGAAATTGTGTAATAATAGTGTGTAAGGGATACTACGGTATACGAAAGCAAGTACAGTAAATCTCTTTAAAAAATAATGACTATCCTGGAGAGATTCCTTACTGACATCTAGTGGTACGTCTGCAAAGTGCTGGCAAAAATTAAGCTACAACTAAATATAATACCTCGGGAACATGCCAAAGAATTAGGCTACTTTCACACCTGCGTTCAGGTGTCCGCTCGTGAGCTCCGTTTGAAGGGGCTCACAAGCAGCCCTGAACGCAGCCGTCTGGCCCTAATGCATTCTCAGTGGAGGCGGATCCACTGAGAATGCATCCGCCTGCCAGCGCTCAGCCTCCGCTCCGCTCAGTGAGCGGACACCTGAACGCTGCAAGCAGCGTTCGGGTGTCCGCCTGGCCGTGCGGAGGCGAGCGGATCCGTTCCGACTTACAATGTAAGTCAATGGGGACGGATCCGCTTGAAGATGACACCATATGGCTCAATCTTCAAGCGGATCCGTCCCCCATTGACTTTCAATGTAAAGTCTGAACGGATCCGCTCAGGCTACTTTCACACTTAGAACATTTTTCTAAGTTCTAATGCAGACGGATCCGTTCTGAACGGAGCCACCGTCTGCATTAATATGAGCGGATCTGTTCAGAACGGATCCGATCGAACGCTAATGTGAAAGTAGCCTTACAGTGTTAGTGTCAGTGTAATCTATAATACCTCGAAACTCACCTCAGTGCAAAAGTGATTTGTGGTTTCTAACACGCCGGCCAGTCATGTAAACCATGGCTTAATCTTCATACTTGTGGGAATCAAAATGATGCAGTTACCAAATGTCACAGCCTGTGACAAAGTTGCTTCCAAAAATGGACAAAGTAAAATTTTAAAATAGAAATGAGCAAATCGATTCTACTGATTCAGAATTTGTCCCGAAATTCTTGTGATTTATTTCAGGCGAGTCACAGAGAGCGATTGAAAGACCTACATGTAATCTCCGTTGGAAAAGAGACATAAAATTCAGAAGACTATTGAATGTCCCCAATATTATGCTTCTCCTAATGAGACATACAAATCAGTTCTCCTTCTAAAAAGACAAAAAAAAAAACTGTCTCAAGAGAAAATTGCCCTGGTTATCTCAGTGGCCTTTGTCATGTCTTGGGGGTGCTCTTTCTCAATAGGGAGACCACCTTGTATACATGAGGAGTATTGTATAGGGAGACCACCTTGTATACATGAGGAGTATTGTAGTCTAGCTAATACTGCTCTGCATTTCTGGGGAAAATATTTACAAATTAGCACATCTTACTTCTACTGGTATCAGATAGGCTTAGTGTTCTTTTCTTTTTGGAAGAAAAGCTCATTTGAACAGCTCGATGCTACTACCAGATTCTCTGTTGGTAGCCCTGAACTGTTCAATCAGTGCTTTTTCATAAAGGAAAGCTAATTTGCATACTTTTGGGTTTCTGCAAAAGATATTCAATTTTCTTCCTTAATTTGCATATTTATCAAATCGGTTTTTATACACAATAAAAGCACATAGAGCTATGGGGACTGGGTATTGCGAATGTGCTAGCGGCCATCTAGCAACCCATGTCCTCAGCTCTATACCCAGAATCCTGGTGACAGATTCCCTTTAAGATCTTTTTATTTTCATTTTCCTCTTTCATTTTCTATTGTCTGGTTCACTTTCTGCTTCAGTGTTGGACTGGGGTACCTAGGGCTCACTGTAAAGCTACATACATAAACTACCTGCCCAGACTACCCAGTTTATTATATGGACATCGGAAATATACTCTATAGAATCTCTGCCAGCCTGTCTGTATGTCAGTCATGTGCCACTTGAGCAGAGGGTAGGGGACTAGGGGCCCACCCTGCTCAGAGGCCCACCAGGAGATTCACTTGTTGCCATGTGGGCCAGTCCAGGGGATGATGAGACCCGCACACCCTGTTTTAGTGGTGGGTGCCCACGGAGGACGATAAAACGTCACGTAGCACAGAAAAGAAATTCGTGGCACACCAGAGTAAATTTGATGCAATTTAATTCATTGATGTTTTACATCATTTCATTTCATAACTTCATGTATATATACATAATTGATACATCCGGATCGCAAATTAGGCTTGTATAACGTGTCCCAACGTTTCGGCCATATATCTGGCCTTTGTCAAGGGATCTGTGAAAAATTATATAAATAGAAATCACTAATAAGTACATATAATGATGAAAGTGAAATGAGGGTCATATGCAAAAATAAACAATAAATAATAAATGGTCAGGTATATATGTCAAATCAAGAAACAAAACAAGAGAAAATATAATTTCATGGGTATCATCCCTAAAAGAAAAATCACAGTGCGGCATTGACAGAGAACATATATGGGGTAATAGTAAAGGCGCCATATAATCGAATGGTAGACATGAGTCAGTGGAAGTCACTGAATGCATCCATGTTGGTAAAGTATTGTCATATAAACCAGGGAGTATGGCTGGGTGCCCCACTATATGTTGTCAGAGGTATCAGGAGATACCTGTTACTGTAAACAGACCTGTTAGGGAAGAAAGAGAAGACCAGCGATTACCTGTGGTTATGATAGCGGAGACCTCGACCGGATGTGTCCGCAGTGAGAGGCGCGCTGGGATTTATAAAGGGTACTAGAGTGTATCGTCCAGTTTGGCAACGACTTTTTACAGATACCAGCTCAAGAATGGAAGACAAGAGACTACACACGCGATCTACGTAGATTAACCTCTCTGATTTTACATTGTAGTACCCTCACAGAGTACCACAAAAATAATCGTATACCAAGAGGCCTACGTTCACATCTACGTCCAACATTATTTAAAGACGACGCCGACTTTTGTGACCGCTTCGAGAACATTATCAATAAATGCTCATTTGATCTTATGTTACTAACTATTGACAAAGCCCGGCATACCATAGAAGACCTTCAGAAACAAATTACAGCAACTGAAGAACAACTATCAAGCCTACTATCTATAGAAGAGTGGACAACACTAAAAGAAAAAACATCTAAACAAACCTCTGAATATCAAAAATACACAGAAGGAACCAAAAGGGCCAAATTTATCCGCGACGCCGAGGATTATAGGCTGAACAGGGTGTACAGATGGCGCGACCCCAATTCACAAGCAAGCTGGGACAACAGAAACCACGACTTCTCTTCAGGACAAAGTTCATCCGGCTCGGAAAGCGGAAGGATCAACACCCAACGCCGCCAGCATTTTTTAGGACGAGGCCGCAATCGTTACAGACAAGGAAGAGGCGACCGCGGAGAAGCCAGAGGAGGAGATCCAGACAACCGCATTCTGACCCGATCACAGGTAATATGAACAATTTAGTGATGAACATTTCCTCTGTGATTCTCTCACCTGCTCAAATTTCAGTCTTACAAAAAGGGCTATCATTCTGTCCCACTACTCCACTTAATACTTTCCTTCTGGAACAAGAGCTACAACGGTTCTACCGAACCATTAGACTAAAACACACTTTGGCCAAAGTGACCAACAAAGTGTGGTACCAAGTGGAAACATGAATGATGCCCTGGCACTACAAACATTAGGCCTGAGAAACAAAAGCTCCTACATGCCCCCTAAATCATACCCTCAGTAGAGACCTATATCTCATTTACAAAACAAACCATACAACAGACCCTGGATTCATACACCAGGGGTGATTTCAAACATTCCTCTAACCTGACGGTAGAGGAACAGAGAGCAATAAAAGAACTACAAACAAACACAAAAATTATGATCAAACCAGCAGACAAGGGAGGGGCCATAGTGGTCATGGATAAAACAATGTACATTACAGACATTTCTAACCAATTGAATGACCTTGACACATATGAACCTCTCAAAACTGATCCAACCCCGAGCATTGCTAAAAAAATTAAAGACATACTCCGTCACTACCAAGAACAAGAGATAATAGATGACAAGACTATCACCTTCTTGACAAAACAACACCCAATTACGCCAGTTTTTTACACTCTCCCCAAAATCCATAAGAACCTTAGCAATCCCCCTGGGAGACCAATAGTCGCTTCAACAGATTCGATACTTTCACCTTTATCCATTTATCTAGATAAGATTCTGACCCCCCTTATCAAAAAATCACGCTCCTTTTTACTAGATACCCAAGATTTTATCACCAAATTGAGTCAGAGCACACCAACAGTTAACTCCATATTAATAACTTTGGATGTTAATAGTCTATACACGTCAATAGAACATCAGAAGGGCATTGAAGCAACTGCTAACATACTCAAAACACAATCCATACTCACTGGTCAGCAACAAGCATTTTGTCTAGGCCTCCTTTCCACAGTACTACACGAGAATTTCTTCCTCTTTGGCGACACATTCTACATTCAGAAACGGGGAACAGCGATGGGGGCAAATGTGGCCCCCCCGTATGCTAATGCATACATGATTTACTTCGAGGAGACACATGTGTACCAACACCCTCTTTTTCAGCAACATGCCCGGGTGTGGTTACGCTTCATTGACGACATTTTTTGTCTATGGAGTGGACCCACATCCAGCGCAGAAGCTTTTCACCAGCATCTTAATAGTATACACCCTGAGTTGAGCTTCACTATGCAAATTGATAGTAATAAAATTAGCTTTCTGGACACTCTAGTATTAAAAGATGAAGATGGTAATGTAGCCTTTGATCTATACAATAAACCAACGGATAGAAACAGCCTCCTACTATACACCAGTAACCACCCAAAAGCCACTAAGAAATCATTACCACGCTCCCAACTCACTCGGGTAGAACGCATCGTCAGCGATTCCTCCACAAAGGTAAAAAGATTAGACGAAATGACTAAGAAATTCGTTGAGAGAGGCTACCCCAATGATTCCTTTGCACAGCAACCCAAATCTACAGATATGACCAAGTCACAGCCACAATCCTCTAGACGTATACCCAGTATACTTACTTACCATCCTTTAACACCAAAGATTCAGTACATACTCAAACGTCATTGGCATATACTGACACAAGCCTATCCAGGGATAGCAGAATTCCAAACTCCGCCGCTAAGGCTACTTTCACACTTGCGCTTGATCGGATCCGTTCTGAACGGATCCGATCATATTAATGCAGACGGAGGCTCCGTTCAGTACGGATCCGTCTGCATTAATAACTTAAAAAAATTTCGCAAGTGCGCAAGTAGCCTGCGTGGATCCGTTCAGACTTTCAATGTAAAGTCAATGGGGGACGGATCCGCTTGAAGATTGAGCCATATGGTGACATCTTCAAGCGGATCCGTTCCCATTGACTTACATTGTAAGTCTGAACAGATCCGCACGCCTCCGCACGGCCAGGCGGACACCCGAACGCTGCAAGCAGCGTTCAGCTGTCCGCCTGTCCGTGCGGAGGCGAGCGGAAGCGGAGGCTGAACGCCGCCAGACTGATGCAGTCTGAGCGGATCCGCTCCATTCAGACTGCATCAGGGCTGGACGGAGGCGTTCGGGTCCGCTCGTGAGCTCCTTCAAACGGAGCTCACGAGCGGACCGACGAACGCTAGTGTGAAAGTAGCCTTACCTGCTATAAACGTACCAAAAACATCAGGGATGGATTGGTCCGAGCAGATATCGGACCATTGACAAAACTTCCACGTCAGAGGTTCCTTGGCACCCCACAATCAGGCACCTTTCCTTGCCTTCACTGTGCACAGTGCTCAAGTGTGATTAAAGGGAACACGGTAACACACCCACATTCGGGTAAACGCTACACCATTAATGACTTTTTTACATGCGACTCCACAAATGTGGTGTATCTGATCAAATGCCCATGCGGACTTTGTTATGTGGGTGAAACCACCCAACATATCAGAGACAGGATCTCAAAGCACAAGTCCACTATCAGGACCAATCAGTTACTTCTACCTATCCCTGCTCACTTTAAGGAACGGAATCACCAGATCTCATCTTTAAGATTTCAGGTATTAGAGCAGATAAAAACCCCACGGAGGGGTGGAAATCAAATACTATTGCTTAAACAAAGGGAATCTTACTGGATCCACCGCCTGGACACATTGAACCCTAGAGGATTAAACCGGGAATGCGACTTCTTCTTTAATATATAATGGACTTTATGCTGTTATTATTATCATTGTTCAATCCTATATGCCTAATAACAATTATTATATGTTTCTCCTCACAGATTCGATAAAATGGGAGTTTAGATCTAGAACATATGGGTGAGATTACCCCTCCAACCCCCACAACCTCCCCCCCTCCTTATCCTTTCCCTTCCCCCTGTTTCCCTTCCCCTAACCCTTTACCCTCCCACTGTTCCTTCCCCCCTTTCCCACTCATCCATATAACCCAGTTATCATTATATGCCATTACCTGTGACTGACAGAGGACGGTGCTATCTACATAATGTTATTTGTCTTTATTATTTGTCTTTATTATTTCACATCTCCATCAGACCAGACATTAGCTGTGACTCAATAGCGCCCTCCATATAGCTATAACGCGATACAAGGGCCCTCTATATATCAGTGGTTTGATTCCTGTAGTAGGGGCAACTCACATGCCCTCACTTGCCCAGCAGAGGCTAGCGCGCATGCGCGAGCGGCGTGACGTCATCACGGACGCACGCAGCCACCACAGAGACGATACACTCTAGTACCCTTTATAAATCCCAGCGCGCCTCTCACTGCGGACACATCCAGTCGAGGTCTCCGCTATCATAACCACAGGTAATCGCTGGTCTTCTCTTTCTTCCCTAACAGGTCTGTTTACAGTAACAGGTATCTCCTGATACCTCTGACAACATATAGTGGGGCACCCAGCCACACTCCCTGGTTTATATGACAATACTTTACCAACATGGATGCATTCAGTGACTTCCACTGACTCATGTCTACCATTCGATTATATGGCGCCTTTACTATTACCCCACATATGTTCTCTGTCAATGCCGCACTGTGATTTTTCTTTTAGGGATGATACCCATGAAATTATATTTTCTCTTGTTTTGTTTCTTGATTTGACATATATACCTGACCATTTATTATTTATTGTTTATTTTTGCATATGACCCTCATTTCACTTTCATCATTATATGTACTTATTAGTGATTTCTATTTATATAATTTTTCACAGATCCCTTGACAAAGGCCAGATATATGGCCGAAACGTTGGGACACGTTATACAAGCCTAATTTGCGATCCGGATGTATCAATTATGTATATATACATGAAGTTATGAAATGAAATGATGTAAAACATCAATGAATTAAATTGCATCAAATTTACTCTGGTGTGCCACGAATTTATTTTCTATGTGGGCCAGTCCAAGCCTGTTCTGCACAAAGGGGTTATCCAATTTCTCAAACAGCCCCCCCCCCCCCCCGTATCCCGCTCCCAGCGCCGTTTCTAATCTCCACACCGCCACTGCTGCTTCTCCCTGTACACGGGAGTGACGCTAGGGAGGCTCGTCCCCATCCCCGTCTGCCATTGGCTGCTGCCCCCTCCCCCTGGCACCAGATGTTTTCATCCCTATGCAGGGAGAAGCAGCAACGGCGATGCGGGGACACAGAGCGGGGTAAGTATATTCCCTCTGAAGGGCCTGGCACATGGGGGGCTGTTTGTGAAATTGAATAACCCCTTTGCGCAGAACAGGCTCGGACTGGTCCACATGGCAACAAGTGAATCTCCTGGTGGGCCTCTGAGCAGGGTGGGCCCCTAGTCCCCTACCCTCTGCTCAGTGTAGTAATCTCAGTCAAGAAGGTAATGCAATTCAGACACCTTTCATTCATTTATCCCTAGATCTAAATTCATAGAAATAAATAGCTGCCCCACTTTACGTACCTCCGGGGTCTATACAGTTAAATACGTTCCTACTAGTCAATAAAGGGGACTGGGTGAAACTCTGATGCTTTATTAATCAGATATAGGATTAGGGGGAAACTGAGGTACAAATAAGAATATACATAAATAACATACAGTAGGCTAACATGTTCTACGCCAGACTGAAACAGAAAAGATAGCTTTGAATACAAAATAAACTGTAAATGGCAATACAAACGAATAGTGTTGAGAGAACCTGAACTGCAAAGTTCAGGTCCGTACCGAACTTTGCGAGTTCGGGTACCCAGACCCAAACCCGAACTTTGCCGGAAAAGTTTGGGTTTGAGTTCGGTGTTCAGGCATTTAATAAATCTTTTGAAAGGCTGCGGGGCAGCCAATCAACAAGCTTTTAAGCTGTGGGCACATAGAAGCCATCACAGCCATGCCTAGTAATGGCATGGCTGTGATTGGCCGATGCATCATGTGACCCAGCCTCCATACAAGTTATATCATGTGTAGCACCGCCCATCAGCGCTGAGTACTGCAGGGACAGGAAACAGGCAGCTGAAGCGAGGGAGAGTGTTAGAAATCTGGCTATTTGTTTTGTGGGTCACCTATAATGATTTTTTTTTTGGGTGCAATATACCAGCTTTGTACCCCTGACACAAAAATATAATAGTTAATCAGTCTGTTAATTCAGTGGGTGACATATTCCCATTTTTGGTGTGAGATACACGTGCCCTGCATATGTGACAGGAAAATTAATATAGTTAATCTGTCTGTTAGTTCGGTGGGTGACATATACCCATTTATACCCATATACCCGGCGCATGTGCAGTTGACTCGTCGAAGCCGGTGCCAGTAGTCCGCACGGGTGCAGACTACAGTGTCCACTGCTCCTGTGCGAGACTACGGCACTGAGAAGAAATTACGTCAGGGCAAGTGGAGTGAATAAATTAAGTGGTAGGCGGTGCTGGGCTCCGGATCAATGGGCGCGGCTAGGCTCCAACAGATGTGGGACAACCCCTTGGGCTCCTGACAGGGGTAATTTACATATCAATAAGATCAATTTTTATAAGAATCTAACACACACTGAGCATAAACAGTGGGATCATTGTAAACACTGCATGGAGACTAATGGGCACATATAAATATTGCTATAGCGTTAATCCTGGTGACAGAATCCCTTTAAAATTACCGGCTCTTACCTCACCGAGGCCAGGAACCTCGGTGACACATATCTTCCATCAATGACGGCACTTGCACTTTCCTACACCCCCCATATGCCTCTCTTCAGCCCCCGTATGCCTCTCTTCAGCCCCGAAATAAAATTAAAAAAAACACTTATTGGTATTTTTCCTGCTCCGGACACCGCCGCTCCTCACCGCCCACGATCGGTAATCCTCCTCTTCAGTCTGCTGTGTGTGGCGCAAAGTGTGAGGTCACAACGCGCCCTCACATGTGCACAGCCTTCACAGCAGAGCGCAGAGGACCAGGAAAAGGTGAGTATAATGCTTTCACCACTTCCAATCTACCAGTACTAATCAGCGCTTCTATTATAGAAGCGCTTGATTAGTATTCGCCCCATAAGACGCAGGGGCATTTCCCCCCCCACACTTTTGGGGGGGAAAATTGGTCTTTTGGGGCAAAAAATATGGTAGTTATTCCGTCTGTTAGTTCGGTGGGTGGGTGACATATTCCCATTTTTGGTGTGAGGTACACCTGCACTGCATATGTGACAGAGAAATCAATATAGTTAATCCGTCTGTTAGTTCGATGGGTGACATATTCCCATTTTTTGTGTGAGGTACACCTGCACTGCATACGTGTTAGGAAAATTAATATAGTTAATCTGTCTGTTAGTTCAGTGGGTGATCTCAAAGAATGAGGAGAGCATCAAATAAGGGACGTGGCCCTAATCGTGGTGCTGCTGGTGCTGGTGGAGTTCCTGTTGCAGGTAGAGGACGTGGTCGATCTGTGCCAGCTACACACCCAAATGAAACACCTTCCTCAGGTGAACGTAGACGACAGTACGTTCAGCATCATTTTGTAGGCCAGAATACCATTGTACGAATGGTGAGGCCAGAACAAGTAGAGGCAGTAGTAGATTGGATGGAGTTCCTTCACATTGTCTCCCACTCGGTCCCCTGCTGAAACCGCAAAGTTGGCACCTGCAGCCCATGGGCATCTGTCTTTTACCTCACCCCCTTGCAAATCAGCCAAGCAGTCTCAGTCCCAAGTCATGCAGCAGTCTCTTATGCTTTATAAATAGAGTTGAGCGAACACCTGGATGTTCGGGTTCGAGAAGTTCGGCCGAACATCCCGGAAATGTTCGGGTTCGGGATCCGAACCCGATCCGAACTTCGTCCCGAACCCGAACCCCATTGAAGTCAATGGGGACCCGAACTTTTCGGCACTAAAAAGGCTGTAAAACAGCCCAGGAAAGAGCTAGAGGGCTGCAAAAGGCAGCAACATGTAGGTAAATCCCCTGCAAACAAATGTGGATAGGGAAATGAATTAAATTAAAAATTAAATAAATAAAAATTAACCAAAATCAATTGGAGAGAGGTTCCATAGCAGAGAATCTGGCTTCCCGTCACCCACCACTGGAACAGTCCATTCTCAGATATTTAGGCCCCGGCACCCAGGCAGAGGAGAGAGGTCCCGTAACAGAGAATCTGTCTTCATGTCAGCAGAGAATTAGTCTGCATGTCATAGCAGAGAATGAGGCTTCACGTCAGCCACCACTGCAACAGTCCATTGGCATATATTTAGGCCCAGCACCCAGGCAGAGGAGGGAGGTCCCGTAACAGAGAATCTGTCTTCATGTCAGCAGAGAATTAGTCTGCATGTCATAGCAGAGAATGAGGCTTCACGTCAGCCACCACTGCAACAGTCCATTGGCATATATTTAGGCCCAGCACACACACAGGCAGAGGAGAGAGGTCCCGTAACAGAGAATCTGGCTTCATGTCAGCAGAGAATCAGTCTGCATGTCATAGCAGAGAATGAGGCTTCACGTCAGCCACCACTGCAACAGTCCATTGGCATATATTTAGGCCCAGCACACACACAGGCAGAGGAGAGAGGTCCCGTAACAGAGGATCTGGCTTCATGTCAGCAGAGAATCAGTCTGCATGTCATAGCAGAGAATCAGGCTTCACGTCAGCCACCACTGCAACAGTCCATTGTCATAAATTTAGGCCCAGCACCCAGGCAGAGGAGAGAGGTCCCGTAACAGACAATCTGGCTTCATGTCAGCAGAGAATTAGTCTGCATGTCATAGCAGAGAATGAGGCTTCACGTCAGCCACCACTGCAACAGTCCATTGGCATATATTTAGGCCTAGCACACAGGCAGAGGAGAGAGGTCCCGTAACAGACAATCTGGCTTCATGTCAGCAGAGAATCAGTCTGCATGTCATAGCAGAGAATGAGGCTTCACGTCACCCACCACTGCAACAGTCCATTGGCATATATTTAGGCCTAGCACACAGGCAGAGCAGAGAGGTCCCGTAACAGACAATCTGGCTTCATGACAGCAGAGAATCAGTCTGCATGTCATAGCAGAGAATGAGGCTTCACGTCACCCACCACTGCAACAGTCCATTGGCATATATTTAGGCCTAGCACACAGGCAGAGCAGAGAGGTCCCGTAACAGACAATCTGGCTTCATGACAGCAGAGAATCAGTCTGCATGTCATAGCAGAGAATGAGGCTTCACGTCACCCACCACTGCAACAGTCCATTGGCATATATTTAGGCCTAGCACACAGGCAGAGCAGAGAGGTCCCGTAACAGACGATCTGGCTTCATGTCAGCAGAGAATCAGTCTGCATGTCATAGCAGAGAATGAGGCTTCACGTCAGCCACCACTGCAACAGTCCATTGGCATATATTTAGGCCCAGCACCCAGGCAGAGGAGGGAGGTCCCGTAACAGAGAATCTGTCTTCATGTCAGCAGAGAATTAGTCTGCATGTCATAGCAGAGAATGAGGCTTCACGTCAGCCACCACTGCAACAGTCCATTGGCATATATTTAGGCCCAGCACACACACAGGCAGAGGAGAGAGGTCCCGTAACAGAGAATCTGTCTTCATGTCAGCAGAGAATTAGTCTGCATGTCATAGCAGAGAATCAGGCTTCACGTCACCCACCACTGCAACAGTCCATTGGCATATATTTAGGCCCAGCACCCAGGCAGAGGAGGGAGGTCCCGTAACAGAGAATCTGTCTTCATGTCAGCAGAGAATTAGTCTGCATGTCATAGCAGAGAATGAGGCTTCACGTCAGCCACCACTGCAACAGTCCATTGGCATATATTTAGGCCCAGCACACACACAGGCAGAGGAGAGAGGTCCCGTAACAGAGAATCTGTCTTCATGTCAGCAGAGAATTAGTCTGCATGTCATAGCAGAGAATGAGGCTTCACGTCAGCCACCACTGCAACAGTCCATTGGCATATATTTAGGCCCAGCACACACACAGGCAGAGGAGAGAGGTCCCGTAACAGACAATCTGGCTTCATGTCAGCAGAGAATTAGTCTGCATGTCATAGCAGAGAATGAGGCTTCACGTCACCCACCACTGCAACAGTCCATTGGCATATATTTAGGCCCAGCACCCAGGCAGAGGAGGGAGGTCCCGTAACAGAGAATCTGTCTTCATGTCAGCAGAGAATTAGTCTGCATGTCATAGCAGAGAATGAGGCTTCACGTCACCCACCACTGCAACAGTCCATTGGCATATATTTAGGCCTAGCACACAGGCAGAGCAGAGAGGTCCCGTAACAGACAATCTGGCTTCATGACAGCAGAGAATCAGTCTGCATGTCATAGCAGAGAATGAGGCTTCACGTCACCCACCACTGCAACAGTCCATTGGCATATATTTAGGCCTAGCACACAGGCAGAGCAGAGAGGTCCCGTAACAGACGATCTGGCTTCATGTCAGCAGAGAATCAGTCTGCATGTCATAGCAGAGAATGAGGCTTCACGTCAGCCACCACTGCAACAGTCCATTGGCATATATTTAGGCCCAGCACCCAGGCAGAGGAGGGAGGTCCCGTAACAGAGAATCTGTCTTCATGTCAGCAGAGAATTAGTCTGCATGTCATAGCAGAGAATGAGGCTTCACGTCAGCCACCACTGCAACAGTCCATTGGCATATATTTAGGCCCAGCACACACACAGGCAGAGGAGAGAGGTCCCGTAACAGAGAATCTGTCTTCATGTCAGCAGAGAATTAGTCTGCATGTCATAGCAGAGAATCAGGCTTCACGTCACCCACCACTGCAACAGTCCATTGGCATATATTTAGGCCCAGCACCCAGGCAGAGGAGGGAGGTCCCGTAACAGAGAATCTGTCTTCATGTCAGCAGAGAATTAGTCTGCATGTCATAGCAGAGAATGAGGCTTCACGTCAGCCACCACTGCAACAGTCCATTGGCATATATTTAGGCCCAGCACACACACAGGCAGAGGAGAGAGGTCCCGTAACAGAGAATCTGTCTTCATGTCAGCAGAGAATTAGTCTGCATGTCATAGCAGAGAATGAGGCTTCACGTCAGCCACCACTGCAACAGTCCATTGACATATATTTAGGCCCAGCACACACACAGGCAGAGGAGAGAGGTCCCGTAACAGACAATCTGGCTTCATGTCAGCAGAGAATTAGTCTGCATGTCATAGCAGAGAATGAGGCTTCACGTCACCCACCACTGCAACAGTCCATTGGCATATATTTAGGCCCAGCACCCAGGCAGAGGAGGGAGGTCCCGTAACAGAGAATCTGTCTTCATGTCAGCAGAGAATTAGTCTGCATGTCATAGCAGAGAATGAGGCTTCACGTCAGCCACCACTGCAACAGTCCATTGGCATATATTTAGGCCCAGCACACACACAGGCAGAGGAGAGAGGTCCCGTAACAGAGGATCTGGCTTCATGTCAGCAGAGAATCAGTCTGCATGTCATAGCAGAGAATCAGGCTTCACGTCAGCCACCACTGCAACAGTCCATTGGCATATATTTAGGCCTAGCACACAGGCAGAGGAGAGAGGTCCCGTAACAGACAATCTGGCTTCATGTCAGCAGAGAATCAGTCTGCATGTCATAGCAGAGAATGAGGCTTCACGTCAGCCACCACTGCAACAGTCCATTGTCATAAATTTAGGCCCAGCACCCAGGCAGAGGAGAGAGGTCCCGTAACAGACAATCTGGCTTCATGTCAGCAGAGAATTAGTCTGCATGTCATAGCAGAGAATCAGGCTTCATGTCAGCCACCACTGCAACAGTCCATTGGCATATATTTAGGCCTAGCACACAGGCAGAGGAGAGGTTCATTCAACTTTGGGTAGCATCGCAATATAATGGTAAAATGAAAATAAAAATAGGATTGAATGAGGAAGTGCCCTGGAGTCCAATAATATATGGTTATGGGGAGGTAGTTAATGTCTAATCTGGACAAGGGACGGACAGGTCCTGTGGGATCCATGCCTGGTTCATTTTTATGAACGTCAGCTTGTCCACATTGGCTGTAGACAGGCGGCTGCGTTTGTCTGTAATGACGCCCCCTGCCGTGCTGAATACACGTTCAGACAAAACGCTGGCTGCCGGGCAGGCCAGCACCTCCAAGGCATAAAAGGCTAGCTCTGGCCACGTGGACAATTTAGAGACCCAGAAGTTGAATGGGGCCGAACCATCAGTCAGTACGTGGAGGGGTGTGCACACGTACTGTTCCACCATGTTAGTGAAATGTTGCCTCCTGCTAACACGTTGCGTATCAGGTGGTGGTGCAGTTAGCTGTGGCGTGTTGACAAAAGTTTTCCACATCTCTGCCATGCTAACCCTGCCCTCAGAGGAGCTGGCCGTGACACAGCTGCCTTGGCGACCTCTTGCTCCTCCTCTGCCTTGGCCTTGGGCTTCCACTTGTTCCCCTGTGACATTTGGGAATGCTCTCAGTAGCGCGTCTACCAACGTGCGCTTGTACTCGCGCATCTTCCTATCACGCTCCAGTGCAGGAAGTAAGGTGGGCACATTGTCTTTGTAGCGTGGATCCAGCAGGGTGGCAACCCAGTAGTCCGCACAGGTTAAAATGTGGGCAACTCTGCTGTCGTTGCGCAGGCACTGCAGCATGTAGTCGCTCATGTGTGCCAGGCTGCCCAGGGATAAGGACAAGCTGTCCTCTGTGGGAGGCGTATCGTCATCGTCCTGCCTTTCCCCCCAGCCACGCACCAGTGATGGACCCGAGCTGCGTTGGGTGCCACCCCGCTGTGACCATGCTTCATCCTCATCCTCCTCCACCTCCTCCTCATCCTCGTCCTCCTCGTCCTCCAGTAGTGGGCCCTGGCTGGCCACATTTGTACCTGGCCTCTGCTGTTGCCAAAAACCTCCCTCTGAGTCACTTCGAAGAGACTGGCCTGAAAGTGCTAAAAATGACCCCTCTTCCTCCTCCTCCTCCTCCTCCTCCTGGGCCACCTCCTCTTCCATCATCGCCCTAAGTGTTTTCTCAAGGAGACATAGAAGTGGTATTGTAACGCTGATAACGGTGTCATCGCCACTGGCCATGTTGGTGGAGTACTCGAAACAGCGCAACAGGGCACACAGGTCTCGCATGGAGGCCCAGTCATTGGTGGTGAAGTGGTGCTGTTCTGTAGTGCGACTGACCCGTGCGTGCTGCAGCTGAAACTCCACTATGGCCTGCTGCTGCTCGCACAGTCTGTCCAGCATGTGCAAGGTGGAGTTCCACCTGGTGGGCACGTCGCATATGAGGCGGTGAGCGGGAAGGCCGAAGTTACGCTGTAGCGCAGACAGGCGAGCAGCAGCAGGATGTGAACGCCGGAAGCGCGAACAGACGGCCCGCACTTTATGCAGCAGCTCTGACATGTCGGGGTAGTTGTGAATGAACTTCTGCACCACCAAATTCAGCACATGCGCCAAGCAAGGGATGTGCGTCAAATTGGCTAGTCCCAGAGCTGCAACGAGATTTCGCCCATTATCACACACCACCAGGCCGGGCTTGAGGCTCACCGGCAGCAACCACTCGTCGGTCTGTTGTTCTATACCCCGCCACAACTCCTGTGCGGTGTGGGGCCTGTCCCCCAAACATATGAGTTTCAGAATGGCCTGCTGACGTTTACCCCGGGCTGTGCTGAAGTTGGTGGTGAAGGTGTGTGGCTGACTGGATGAGCAGGTGGAAGAAGAGGAGGAGGAAGCCGAGAAGGAGGAGGTGGCAACAGGAGGCAAAGAATGTTGCCCTGCGATCCTTGGCGGCGGAAGGACGTGCGCCAAACAGCTCTCCGCCTGGGGCCCAGCTGCCACTACATTTACCCAGTGTGCAGTTAGGGAGATATAGCGTCCCTGGCCGTGCTTACTGGTCCACGTATCTGTGGTTAGGTGGACCTTGCCACAGATGGCGTTGCGCAGTGCACACTTGATTTTATCGGATACTTGGTTGTGCAGGGAAGGCACGGCTCTCTTGGAGAAGTAGTGCCGGCTGGGAACAACATACTGTGGGACAGCAAGCGACATGAGCTGTTTGAAGCTGTCTGTGTCCACCAGCCTAAATGACAGCATTTCATAGGCCAGTAGTTTAGAAATGCTGGCATTCAGGGCCAGGGATCGAGGGTGGCTAGGTGGGAATTTACGCTTTCTATCAAATGTTTGTGAGATGGAGAGCTGAACGCTGGCGTGTGACATGGTTGAGACGCTTGGTGACGGAGGTGGTGGTGGTGGTGTTGGTGGTACATCCCCTGTTTGCTGGGCGGCAGGTGCCAACGTTCCTCCAGAGGCGGAGGAAGAGGCCGAGGCGGCAGCAGCAGAATAGGCCGAGGCGGCAGCAGCAGAAGAGGTAGCAGGGGGAGCCTGAGTGACTTCCTTGGTTTTAAGGTGTTTACTCCACTGCAGTTCATGCTTTGCATGCAGGTGCCTGGTCATGCAGGTTGTGCTCAGGTTCAGAACGTTAATGCCTCGCTTCAGGCTCTGATGGCACAGCGTGCAAACCACTCGGGTCTTGTCGTCAGCACATTGTTTGAAGAAGTGCCATGCCAGGGAACTCCTTGAAGCTGCCTTTGGGGTGCTCGGTCCCAGATGGCGGCGGTCAGTAGCAGGCGGAGTCTCTTGGCGGCGGGTGTTCTGCTTTTGCCCACTGCTCCCTCTTTTGCTACGCTGTTGGCTCGGTCTCACCACTGCCTCTTCCTCCGAACTGTGAAAGTCAGTGGCACGACCTTCATTCCATGTGGGGTCTAGGACCTCATCGTCCCCTGCATCGTCTTCCACCCAGTCTTGATCCCTGACCTCCTGTTCAGTCTGCACACTGCAGAAAGACGCAGCAGTTGGCACCTGTGTTTCGTCATCATCAGAGACATGCTGAGGTGGTATTCCCATGTCCTCATCATCAGGAAACATAAGTGGTTGTGCGTCAGTGCATTCTATGTCTTTCACCGCTGGGGAAGGGCTAGGTGGATGCCCTTGGGAAACCCTGCCAGCGGAGTCTTCAAACAGCATAAGAGACTGCTGCATAACTTGAGGCTGAGACAGTTTCCCTGGTATGCATGGAGGTGATGTGACAGACTGATGGGGTTGGTTTTCAGGCGCCATCTGTGCGCTTTCTGCAGAAGACTGGGTGGGAGATAATGTGAACGTGCTGGATCCACTGTCGGCCACCCAATTGACTAATGCCTGTACCTGCTCAGGCCTTACCATCCTTAGAACGGCATTGGGCCCCACCATATATCGCTGTAAATTCTGGCGGCTACTGGGACCTGAGGTAGTTGGTACACTAGGATGTGTGGATGTGGCAGAACGGCCACGTCCTCTCCCAGCACCAGAGGGTCCACTAACACCACCACGACCATGTCCACGTCCGCGTCCCTTACTAGATGTTTTTCTCATTGTTATGGTTCACCACAACAACAAATATATTATTTGGCCCAATGTATTGTATTCAAATTCAGCGGGATATAAATTTGAGGCCTAGTATTTAGGCGCTGGGTGACCGGTATGGATTTAGTGACAGAATTAGACTTGGAAATGCACAGAAGCGTGTGTGTGAAGTTATTCTGAATGACCCTATGTGCACCTTCAATATGATCTACCCTTTTAGGGATAGATTTCAAATAGCTCTGATATAGCAGAAACGACTAAATTATGAAATTGCTAAATTGGGAATTGTATTTCAACCCAGAACAAAAAATGTGCTTTGACGGACACTAAATAACTTTCCCAGCCACAACAGGACAGCGGTAACGAGAGATTTAGCGGGATATAAATTTGAGGCCTAGTATTTAGGCGCTGGGTGACAGGTATGGGTTTAGTGACAGAATTAGATTTGGAAATGCACAGTAGCGGGTGTGTGAAGTTATTCTGAATGACCCTATGTGCACCTTGAATATTATATACCCTTTTAGGGATAGATTTCAAATAGCTCTGATATAGCAGAAACCACTAAATTATGAAATTGCTAAATTGGGAATTGTATTTCAACCCAGAACAAGAAATGTGCTTGAACGGACACTAAATAACTCGCCCAGCTACAGCACTAGGGACAGATTTAGCTGGATATAAATTTGAGGCCTAGTATTTAGGCGCTGGGTGACCGGTATGGATTTAGTGACAGAATTAGACTTGGAAATGCACAGAAGCGTGTGTGTGAAGTTATTCTGAATGACCCTATGTGCACCTTGAATATTATATACCCTTTTAGGGATAGATTTCAAATAGCTCTGATATAGCAGAAACCACTAAATTATGAAATTGCTAAATTGGGAATTGTATTTCAACCCAGAACAAGAAATGTGCTTGAACGGACACTAAATAACTCGCCCAGCTACAGCACTAAGGACAGATTTAGCGGGATATAAATTTGAGGCCTAGTATTTAGGCGCTGGGTGACAGGTATGGGTTTAGTGCCAGAATTAGACTTGGAAATACACAGTAGCGGGTGTGTGTGAAGTTATTCTGAATGACCCAATGTGCACCTTGAATATTATATACCCTTTTAGGGATAGATTTCAAATAGCTCTGATATAGCAGAAACCACTAAATTATGAAATTGCTAAATTGGGAATTGTATTTCAACCCAGAACAAGAAATGTGCTTGAACGGACACTAAATAACTCGCCCAGCTACAGCACTAAGGACAGATTTAGCGGGATATAAATTTGAGGCCTAGTATTTAGGCGCTGGGTGACAGGTATGGGTTTAGTGCCAGAATTAGACTTGGAAATACACAGTAGCGGGTGTGTGTGAAGTTATTCTGAATGACCCAATGTGCACCTTGAATATTATATACCCTTTTAGGGATAGATTTCAAATAGCTCTGATATAGCAGAAACCACTAAATTATGAAATTGCTAAATTGGGAATTGTATTTCAACCCAGAACAAGAAATGTGCTTGAACGGACACTAAATAACTCGCCCAGCTACAGCACTAAGGACAGATTTAGCGGGATATAAATTTGAGGCCTAGTATTTAGGCGCTGGGTGACAGGTATGGGTTTAGTGCCAGAATTAGACTTGGAAATACACAGTAGCGGGTGTGTGTGAAGTTATTCTGAATGACCCAATGTGCACCTTGAATATTATATACCCTTTTAGGGATAGATTTCAAATAGCTCTGATATAGCAGAAACCACTAAATTATGAAATTGCTAAATTGGGAATTGTATTTCAACCCAGAACAAGAAATGTGCTTGAACGGACACTAAATAACTCGCCCAGCTACAGCACTAAGGACAGATTTAGCGGGATATAAATTTGAGGCCTAGTATTTAGGCGCTGGGTGACAGGTATGGGTTTAGTGCCAGAATTAGACTTGGAAATACACAGTAGCGGGTGTGTGTGAAGTTATTCTGAATGACCCAATGTGCACCTTGAATATTATATACCCTTTTAGGGATAGATTTCAAATAGCTCTGATATAGCAGAAACCACTAAATTATGAAATTGCTAAATTGGGAATTGTATTTCAACCCAGAACAAGAAATGTGCTTGAACGGACACTAAATAACTCGCCCAGCTACAGCACTAGGGACAGATTTAGCTGGATATAAATTTGAGGCCTAGTATTTAGGCGCTGCGTGACAGGTATGGGTTTAGTGACAGAATTAGACTTGGAAATACACAGTAGCGGGTGTGTGTGAAGTTATTCTGAATGACCCAATGTGCACCTTGAATATTATATACCCTTTTAGGGATAGATTTCAAATAGCTCTGATATAGCAGAAACCACTAAATTATGAAATTGCTAAATTGGGAATTGTATTTCAACCCAGAACAAGAAATGTGCTTGAACGGACACTAAATAACTCGCCCAGCTACAGCACTAGGGACAGATTTAGCTGGATATAAATTTGAGGCCTAGTATTTAGGCGCTGGGTGACCGGTATGGATTTAGTGACAGAATTAGACTGGGATATGGCCAAAAAATAAACAGACTATTGCTGGTTAAATGCACTTGGTGTGACAGCTTCACCCTGATGTAGGCTTTAGCCAAAAAACAACCACACCATTGAGGGTTAAATGCACTTGGTGACAGGCGCAGCTTGCCCCTGATTTAGTATATGGCCAAAAAATGAACAGACTATTGCTGGTTAAATGCACTTGGTGTGACAGCTTCACCCTGATGTAGGCTTTAGCCAAAAAACAACCACACCATTGAGGGTTAAATGCACTTGGTGACAGGCGCAGCTTGCCCCTGATTTTGTATATGGCCAAAAAATGAACAGACTATTGCTGGTTAAATGCACTTGGTGTGACAGCTTCACCCTGATGTAGGCTTTAGCCAAAAAACAACCACACCATTGAGGGTTAAATGCACTTGGTCGCAGCTTGTGCTGGCGCACCACAAGACACAAAATGGCCGCCGATCACCCCAGAAAAATGTGACTGACAAACGGTCTGTGCAGCCTAAAAACAGTGAGCAATTGAGGATCAGCAGCTCAATGATCCACAGCTGCAGATCGATCAGTTAATCAAGTCCTTTGGAGGAGTTAATCTGCCTAATCTCGCCCTACTGTCGCAGCCGCAACCTCTCCCTACGCTAATCAGAGCAGAGTGACGGGCGGCGCTATGTGACTCCAGCTTAAATAGAGGCTGGGTCACATGGTGCTCTGGCCAATCACAGCCATGCCAATAGTAGGCATGGCTGTGATGGCCTCTTGGGGCAAGTAGTATGACGCTTGTTGATTGGCTGCTTTGCAGCCTTTCAAAAAGCGCCAAGAAAGCGTCACAAAAGCGCGAAGAAAGCGACGAACACCGAACCCGAACCCGGACTTTTACGAAAATGTCCGGGTTCGGGTCCGTGTCACGGACACCCCAAAATTCGGTACGAACCCGAACTATACAGTTCGAGTTCGCTCATCCCTATTTATAAAGACTTCTGGTGGGGTTTTCATGGGCCATCCACCTAGCCCTGCCCCAGAAGTGGAAGAGATTAAGTGCACTGATGCCCAACCACTTATGTTTCAGGATGTGGACATGGGAGGACCACCGCAGCACGACTCTGATGATGATGATGAAACACAGGTGCCAACTGCTGCGGCTTTTTGCCTTGTGCAGACCGACTAGGACGGCAGGGGTGAAGAGTACGAGGAAGATGATGTGGAGGATGATGAGGTCCTAGACCCCACATGGAATCAAGGTTATGCGAGTGACATGTGCAGTTTGGAGGAAGAGGTGGTGGTCACACAGTGCCAGCCGCACAGCAAAAGAGGGAGCAGGGTGCAAAAGCAGAGTGGCCGTCCCCTAGCCAGTTTGCCTGCTATTGCCCCCGCCCACCCCCATCGACTGAGCACACCAAAGCCAGCCCCAAGGAGTTCCCTGGTGTGGCAGTTCTTCAGACAATGTGCTGACGACAAGACGCGAGTGGTTCGCACGCTGTGCAATCAGAGCCTGAAGCGAAGTATAAATGTTCTAAACCTAAGCACCACCTGCATGACCAGGCATCTAAATGCAAAGCACAAGCGGCAGTGGAGTACACACCTGAAAAACCACAAAAGATCTCAGGCTGCTCTTGCTCCCTCTTCTGCTGTGGTCTCGGCCTCTTCCTTCCCCTCTGGAGTGACAGTGGCACCTGCCACCCCACAAACAGAGGATGTGGCAACAACACCACTACCTTCACCACCGTCACAAAGCATCTCCACACTGTCCCATGGAAGTGTTCATCTGTCCGTCCCCCAAACACTGGAGAGAAAGAGGAAGTACCCCCCCCCCCCCCACCTCGATCTCTGGCCCTGAATGCCAGCATTTCAATATTATTGTCCTTTGAAATGCTGTCATTCCGTCTGGTGGAGACAGAGACTTTTAAAAACCTTATGGCGGTGGCTGTCCAAAAATACGTGGTTCCCAGCCGCCACTACTTTTCCAGGCAAGCTATCCCTCCCCTGCACAACCAAGTGGCGGACAAAATCAGGTATGCACTGCACAACACCATCTGTGGCAAGGTCCACATAACTACTGATACGTGGACCAGTAAGCTCGGGCAGTGGCGTTATATTTCTCTAACTGCACACTGGGTAAATGCAGTGACGGCTGGGCATGAGGCATATTGCAGTGTGGCGCATGTCCTACTGCCACCGAGGATTGCAGGACATTTCTTGCTGCCTCCTGTTGCCTCCTCCTCCTACTCCGCTTCCTCCTCTACCGCCTCCTCATCCAGTCAGCAAAACACCTTCACCACCAACTGCAGAACAGCCAGGGGGAAATGACAGCAGGCGGTTTTGAAACTCATCTGTTTGGGGGAAAAAACCCACACCGCGCAGGAGCTGTGGACGGGCATGGAACAGACCGATGAGTAGCTAGTGCCGCTGAGCCTCAGGCCTGGCCTGGTGGTGTGTGATAACGTACAAAATCTCATAGCAGCTCTGGGGCTAGCCTGTTTGACGCACATCCCTTGACTGGCACATGTGCTGAATTTGGAGGTGCAGAGGTTCCTGAAAAATTACCCCGATATGTCAGAGCTGCTGTAGAAAGTGCGGGCCATCTGTGCGAACTTTGGCGTTCCACCCTGTTGCTGCTCACCTGAGTTCACATTAGCATTCAGCATCAGCGTTCAGCGTTCAAAGGATGGATTCAGCACATAATTGAGCCGAACTGAGCCTATGACTATAATAGGGTCCGTTAGGTTTCTGCTCAGAGGAAGATTCAAGCGAAGAGAAACGTCCTGCGCTCACAACTTTTGTTTACGCTTCAAAAATCTTCCTCTGAGCGGAAACCTAACAGACCCCATTATACTCAGTTCTGTGCCGAATCTGTCCTTTCCATTCTGCTCCTATAACGGAGTAGGAGAACGGAAAGGCTGAACGCTGATGTGAACTCAGCCTTACCAACAAAACCATCCCCTAAATGGATGGTTTAGAAAGCACAGGTCCTCTTTCTGTGCAGACATGGAAAAGGCTCCCCTCTTTCTTCCCAGTGTGCTTTTCACTTCCTTTTGGGCGGAGAAATAAAAGAATTAAACAACAGACAATTACAAAAAATTGCCACTAGATGGCACCTTAGGTCAATGGACAGCACAATATCTTTCCCTAGAAACAGGAGAAGAAAATTGTAGTGACATACTGTATGTATGGTATACAGTCAGGTCCATAAATATTGGGACATCGACACAATTCTAAAATTTTTGGCTCTATACTCCACCACAATGGATTTGAAATGAAACAAACAAGATGTGCTTTAACTGCAGACGGTCAGCTTTAATTTGAGGGCATTTACATCCAAATCAGGTGAACGGTATAGGAATTACAACAGTTTGCATATGCGCCTCCCACTTGTTAAAGGACCAAAAGTAATGGGACAACTGGCTTCTCTGCTGTTCCATGGCCAGGTGTGTGTTATTACCTCATTATCCTAATTACAATGAGCAGATAAAAGGCCCAGACTTCATTTCAAGTCTACTATTTGCATTTGGAATCTGTTGCTGTCAACTCTCAAGAAGAGATCCAAAGAGCTGTCGCTATCAGTGAAGCAAGCCATCATTAGGCTGAAAAAAAAAAACAACAAACCCATCAGAAAGATAGCAAAAACATTAGGCATGGCAAAAACAACTGTTTGGAACATTCTTAAAAGGAAGGAACGCAACGGTGAGCTCAGCAACACCATAAGACCTGGAAAACCACGGAAAACAACTGTGGTGGATGACCGAATAATTATTTCCCTGGTGAAGTAAACATCCATTACAACAGTTGGCCAGATCAACAACACTCTCCAGGAGGTAGGTGTAGGTGTGTCAAAGTCAACAATCAAGAGAAGACTTCACCAGAGTGAATACAGACGGTTCACCACAAGATGTAAACCATTGGTGAGCCTCAAAAACAGGGCGGCTAGATTAGAGTTTGCCAAACGACATCTAAAAAAGCCTTCACAGTTCTGGAACAACATCCTATGGACAGATGAGACCAAGATCAACTTGTACCAGAGTGATGGGAAGAGAAGAGTATAGAGAAGGAAATGAACTGCTCATGATTCTAAGCATACCACCTCATCAGTGAAGCATGGTGGTGGTAGTGTCATGGCGTGGGCATGTATGGCTGCCAATGAAACTGGTTATTTTGTATTTATTGATGATGTGACTGCTGACAAAAGCAGCAGGATGAATTCTAAAGTGTTTCGGGCAATATTATCTGCTCATATTCAGCCAAATGCTTCAGAACTCATTGGACGGAGCTTCACAGTGCAGATGGACAATGACCCAAAGCATACTGCAAAAGCAACCAAAGAGTTTTTTAAGGGAAAGAAGTGGAATGTTATGCAATGGCCAAGTCAATCACCTGACCTGAATCCAATTGAGCGTGCATTTCACTTGCTGAAGACAAAACTGAAGGAAAAATTCCCCAAGAACAAACAGGAACTGAAGACAGTTGCAGTAGACGCCTGGCAGAGCATCACCAGGGATGAAACCCAGCGTCTAGTCAGGGCCGGCGCCACCCATAAGCAGAGTAGGCCACCGCGTAGAGCGCACTCTGCCTGGGGGCGCCGGCGCTCTGGAGTCCGAATCCCGAGTTCTATTAGCCGCCGCCATGCCACGCCCCCTACTTGTGAGATCCATCTAATTTCCTACTAGCCGCCGCCCGCGCCACGCCCCCTACCTGTGATCCATGTCTGACATCATCTGACTGCTGCGCCTACTCTGCAATAATGACCTGCGCCGCCCGGCTTCTTGACTCCTCCTCCTGTTCGGCTGTTCCTTTGCCGCCGCCGGCATACATCGAGCGACACAAGTATGTACGGGGGTGGGGGTGTTTTTTTTTTTTGGCGGCAATTTCAAATTACATAATGGAGTCTGACTCTGTGCACTGTCTGTGGGGGCAGTTCAGTATTGGGGGCAATGTGGGGGCAATATTACTGTATGTGGGGGCACTGGGGGACAGTATTACTGTATGTGGGGGCAGTATTACTGTATGTGGGGACAGTATTACTGTGTGTGGGGGACAGTATTACTGTGTGTGGGGGACAGTATTACTGTATGTGGGGGACAGTATTACTGTATGTGGGGGACAGTATACTGTATGTGGGGGACAGTATTACTGTATGTGGGGGCAGTATTACTGTATGTGGGGGCAGTATTACTGTATGTGGGGGCAGTTGCAGTATTACTGTATGTGGGGGCAATATTACTGTATGTGGGGGCAATATTACTGTATGTGGGGGCACTGGGGGGGCAAATTACATAATGGAGGGCACTGTATGTGGGGGCAATATTACTGTATGTGGGGGCAATATTACTGTATGTGGGGGCAAATTACATAATGGAGGGCACTGTATGTGGGGGCAATATTACTGTATGTGGGGGCAATATTACTGTATGTGGGGGCAAATTACATAATGGAGGGCACTGTATGTGGGGGCAGTATTACTTAGTGGGGCAAATTACATAATGGCACTGTATGTGGTGGCGATAGGTGGCCGAAAAAGAGGGCGGGGTCAATGGGCGAAGTCAAGGGGCGGCAAAATTACCTCTTGCCTAGGGTGGCAAAAATCCTTGCACCAGCCCTGCGTCTAGTGATGTCTATGCGTTCCAGACTTAAGGCTGTAATTGACTGCAAAGGATTTGTAACCAAGTATTAAAAAGTGAAAGTTTGATTTATGATTATTATTCTGTCCCATTACTTTTGGTCCCTTAACAAGTGGGAGGCACATATGCAAACTGTTGTAATTCCTACACCATTCACCCGATTTTGATGTAAATGCCCTCAAATTAAAGCTGACGGTCTGCAGTTAAAGCACATCTTGTTAGTTTCATTTCAAATCCATTGTGGTGGTGTATAGAGCCAAAAATATTAGAATTGTGACAATGTCTCAATATTTATGGAACTGACTGGTACGTGTGTACCATATGTGTGGAGCTAAATGTAAAGGACTATTTTTATGCAGGTGAGGAAGGTGTTAACAAGAGCTAATTGCAATGAATCCTGGGAGATGCAGGTGCATAACTTTTTCATGTGAGCTTCTGTCCACCCACAAAAAGGGAAGAAAGTCCTCCTGGTAAGCAGATAGGTGAGCAAAAAAAATTGTTGTGACAACCTCTTTAGAATAGTATAGAGGAGGTGTAAAGACTGAAACACTTATTTACAGATGTCTTGCTGATTTCTTTCTCTCTTACATGCTGTTCAATGCATTTAGCCTCCCCTTTCTGCCTTGTACAAATCATACAGATCAGTTTTGGGGGATGGGGATTCATTCTTTATGAACAGGATAGGTGATATGTGTCTTATCAATGGAGGTCTGACTTCTGGGATCATCACTGATCATAAAAACAAAGTAACCGTGTCTCCCTATTTGAATGGAGTGGCAGTGTTCTTATCATTCATTAAGAAAACAGTTCGGGGGGCTTGCACTGCAGGGTCCCGTAATTTATGGACTTATTGTCCAAAAATATAATATAGTGTATTCAATTTCAGACCAAAAATAATTGTCTCAAATGGACATGCACACATCTGGTATCGCTAGTTCCTAGTTTAGTTAAGGCTGGGTTCACATCAGCGTAATAGAATTATAAAGGAATATAGGAATTCTAGGACGGAATGCAAAATGGAAGCCTTTAAGAGGAATTCTGTTTTGCTCCGTCCTAATACATGTCTGTGGGGTGTGAGATAGTGACAGATCTCAGAGGTGAGAGGCAAGGAAGGGGTGGATAGTGCAGTCCAAACCCCTATTCCATCACAGGTGAGACCAGCTGGAGGTGCTCGGGTTGGCATAAAGCACCTCCCAGGGTGTCAGTTTAGGGGAAGGGGATTTGTTGTGCAACAGGGTCCCGCTGGAGGCTCTGTATTAGTGGTCCCAGCCGGGCTGGCTGAGGGGCCATGGGGCTAGGTGCTAGCCGGAGCATTGGGGGATGCCGTGATGCCTGGGCGCAAGGGTCACGAGGCCGGAGTCGGAGGGACTACTGGGCCACACTCCCCCATAAAGGTACTGGAAGATAAACCGTTTGTGAACAGGGCTCTGTACAGCCAGGCGGCTGTGGGACACTGGGCTGGGAAAGCCGCTTGTAATTACCGGGTGCGAACGGTGCTTTAAGTAAGGTAGGAAGATACCTTGTTTAGTTAGAGCCCAGCCGGGCAGGTGTTTATTTTGTATGATTTGTTTGTTTTGCTGAGGTGCCAAATAAAATAAAAGATGTTTGGACCTTTAACTTGGTATCTGGCGAAGATACTTATGTGAATGACCCCCGGAGAAGAACACCCCACAAGGGGCACATATAACGGTTCAGTTTCTTTCTGTTATACATGACAGAAAAAATAGTCCTGTCGACAGGAGTTTCTTCTAGTAAGTATAGCTTGTTTTATCTTTTTCACTACTTTCCTACCAGTTAATTTTTTATTTTATTTTTTAAACTAGGGCAACATCTTTAACATTTCTCTCAACAATTTTTATTTTGGGCAAGGGACTTATTTTTAGTTTTGCACTTTCGCTGTAGTTGAGTACAACATCCTGTATATACTGTTCTGAAGGATAAATATAGGTGGCCTGCTGTGTTCTGACTCATAATGACATGAGAAGGGCTAGGAATAGTGAAAGATTTCAGCTGTGAAGTCTGCAACATTGTAAATGCTGGGAATAATATAGGCTGTAGAAGAGCAGTACAAGATAAGTAGGCAAAGCATTCACAAAGCTACTTTTGTGTATAATACATCTATAAGTGAACTTGGAAATACAGTGATCCCTCAAGATACAATGGCCTCAGGATACAATATTTTCAACATACAATGGTATTTTCTGACCCATCGTAAGTTGAAACTGGACTCGGCATACAATGTCTCAGACTCAGATCCAACCAATGAAGGCTATTTCTCTGGTAAAATAGCTGGATTAGTTTGCATCTATTCCTGACTGTTATATGTAAGGATTCGCTTTAGCTGTCTTAGTTATCTGCTTATTTTTCTAAAATCTTAATTTTCTCTTATCTTGGGTGACATTTTGGGGCTTTGGAACTAATTACTCAACTTATAATGGTTTCAACATACAATGGTTGTCCTGGAACCAATCTATATTGTATATTGAGGGACCACTGTAGTATCCAGACTATACAGGACTTCCCACTATAATCTAGAACAGAGACAGAAATGTGTGGAAGCCCAAATCTTCCCCCAATACCAAATAATCTCTGGGACAGCTTGATATTGAGAATGAGTTATAACTAAACTTTTATTTAAAAAAAATAATTCTATGGACCTTTATTTGCTTATTCACATACCTGCCAACTTTTGTAAAGAAGGAAGAGGGACACTATGTGCAGCTCGCGAAGTGCATTTTTTTTCCTGCACTAGGCCATGCCATGCCTCTAACTCCACCCAAAACATAAACGCCTAATCCCATCCAGTCCCCTAAATTCCCCCACATAGTAATTATTTCCCCTTTATGCCAGCATTGTGCAAACTTAACAGTAGTTATGCTTAGTTGTGTGCCCCCTCACAGTAGTTATGCCCAGCTATGCCCCCTCACAATAATATGCCCAGTATTGTGCCCCCTTCACAGTTATGTACCCCTTCACAGTTATACCCAGATATGTGCCCTCTGACAGTAATATGCCCAGCCGTGCCCTTTACTGTAATTTGCCCAGTAAAGTGCCCCCTTTACAGGTACTGAAAAAAAACAAAACGAAAAAACAAACAAACTCCACATACTTCGTTGCCCAGCAGCAGCAACACCAACAGCAGGACACACGGAGCTCCCGGGCGGCTCTGTCCTCTGCCCAGACCTGCAGTGTGGAGCGCAGACAGGGGGAGGAATGACGGATCACGGAGCCCATGGATGGCTCTTGCTTCATCATTATAGGCAGCTGTCTCTGCTTCCTATTGAAGCAGGGACAGCTGCCTGAAAATGGGATATAACACCCCTGTACTGGGACAGCCACTGAAATCCGGGATTGTCCCATCGGATCTGGGATGGTTGGGAGGTATGTATTCATATAATGTCGGGCGGGCGTGGTTGTAATAATCCCTCCTTAGCCAATTGAGTCAAGATCCTAACTTAATTGACAAAAAAGTGCTAAATTCAGATTTTGCTGCTGATGTGTTGCAGATTTAATCCTTTGCATTAAAATGAGAGTAACCCGATACAAAACTCCACTACAAATTTGAAAATCATGCCTAAAAGCTTGAAAATGTGAATGAGACTGTACAACACATGATGTACATCTATGCACAGCCGCATGGAGACACCTTGTGGTAGTTTATGGTATTGTAAGCAACATTACAAGTGTTATAAACTAATATTACATAAACTATGTTGCTTTATTATCATTTCAGTTTTTCTATATCCATATTTATGTTACCTACCTCTTAGTATTATTTTATAGGTTACCTAATAGATGAACATAAGGTTTTATCACACTATTCAAAAAACATTTTGCTTATAATAACAGCAAGAAAACTTTCGACTTTCATGATTCTAAGGCCTCATGCACACGACCGTTGTGTGCATCCGTGGCCGTTGTGCCGTTTTCAGTTTTTTTTCGTGGACCCATTGACTTTCAATGGGTCCGTGAAAAAAATCGGAAAATGCACCATTTGGCAGCCAAATCCGTGATCCGTGTTTCCTGGCCGTGAAAAAAATAGGACCTGTCCTATTTTTTTCACAGCCAACGGTTCACGGACCCATTCAAGTCAATGGGTCCATGAAAAATCACGGATGCACACAAGATTGTCATCCGCGTCCGTGATCCGTGTCCGTGATCCGTGTCCGTTTTTTCCTATCATTTCAATGGCAAACTTGACTTAGATTTTTTTTTTTCATTTTTCATGTCCGGATCCTCCAAAAAACAAGGAAGACCCACGGACGAAAAACGGTCACGTTTTTCGTGTGCATGAGGCCTAATACTGTTCATTCAGTTCTGTCCGTCAGTATTCATGGCAGCACCAGGACTAGGTCTGAAACGTACATGTGTGGAGATCTATCCATTCATTTTTATCTGCATACAGTAGGTTCCACTCCTAGATTTGTCGTACAAATACTGATGTACAATCCGAGCCGCATTCACTTCACTCCGTTCCGTAGCCCCGCAAAAAAAATAGAACATGTCCTATTCTTGTCCAATTGGACAAGGATAGGCATTGTTACAATGGATCCGCAAAAAAAAGATGCCATATGGACGTCATCCGTTTTTTTTTTGCAGATCCGCAATTTGCGGACCGCAAAACGCAAACGTTCGTGTGCATGTAGGCTAAGACGAAGAGTCTTTGCATGCAGAAGGCCTGTATGGGTTGTTTGTATGGACATATATGTCCACCATCCGTTCACCACTATGAGAGTTCTGAAAATAGCTGAGCGCAAACTTGTCTATTTTCGGAAGTCCCATAGGAGTGAATGGAGAGCAAGCTGCGCATGTGTGGTGTGATCTCCTTGGCTTTGGTTCCCCAGTGTGGAGATAGGAGCAGGTCACAAAGATGGGTCCTGCAACTGCAGAGGTGGTTAAATAGTGAAGGAATTCAAACATTTCCCCCTCCCCATTTAGGGTAGAAAGACTTAGGGCTCATGCACACGACAGTATTTTGCGTTCAGTATACTTGCTGTTTTTTTAGTTCAGTATGCGGAACATATACTGAACCATTCATTTCAATGGTTCAGCAAAAAATACTGAAGTGTCTCCGTGTGCATTCCGTTTCAGTATTTCAGTATTTCCGTGCCGTGAAAAGATAGAACATGTCCTATTCTTGTCCGCAAATCACGGTGCTTGGCTCCATTCAAGTCAATGGGTCCGCAAAAAAAACAGAACACATACGGAAATGCATCCGTATCTCTTCCGTATCAGTTCCGTTTTTGCTGAACCATCTATTGAAAATATTATGCCCAGCCCAATTTTTTCTATGTAATTACTGTATACTGTATATGGCATACGGAAAAACGGAAAGGAAACGGAAACAAAAAACGAAACAACGGATCCGTAAAAAACCGACCGCAAAACACTGAAAAAGCAATACTGTCGTGTGCATGAGCCCTAAGGGGGAGATTTATCAAGACTGGTGAAAAGGAAAACTGGCTTAGTTGCCCCTAGCAACCAATCAGATTCCACCTTTCATTTTCCAGAGCTCCTTTAGAAAACAAAAAGGTGAAATCTGATTGGTTGCTATGGGCAACTAAGCATGCTTTCCTTTTCACCAGTATGAGATAAATCTCTCTCATAGTGTCACCAACAAGTTGCAGTGAGAGGAAAAACATGACTGTTCCATTGTTAATCCAGGTGGCTATTTTAAGCAGGCTGCTCAGTTTTTAATAAATGCCTTTAAAATCAAATAATGGAATTAAGTGACTCACCCAAACCTCAATAATGCTAATATACCATAGCACAGTTTATAAAATACCCAGCTATCTTGCCCCGCCCTCCAACAGAGCCCAAGCACGCCTCTCCTGGGCTAAAACTCCAGGCCCCCATCAGCACCGCCCACCTCCTCGCTACATTTCTGACGGGAGTTAACACCGCCCACACTTGCCTTCAGCGTCACATGGTTTCATAGACCCCAATCTTGTATCCATCATGAATTATGAAATGCTAAATAATTAACCACACTTAACCCTATAAGGACACAGCCATATTTCACCTTAAGGACCAGGCCATTTTTTGCAAATCTGACCAGTGTCACTTTAAGTGGTGATAACTTTAAAACGCTTTGACTTATCCAGGCCTTTCTTTTTTTGTCACATATTGTACTTCATGACACTGGTAAAATGGAGTAAAAAAAATTCATTTTTATTTATAAAAAAATACCAAATTTGCCCAAAAATTTGAAAAATTTCCAGGTTTCAATTTCTCTACTTATATAATACATAGTAATACCTACAAGAATTGTTATTACTTTACATTCCCCATATGTCTACTTCATGTTTGGATAATTTTGGGAATTACATTTTATTTTTTGGGATGTTACAAGGCTTAGAAGTTTAGAAGCAAATCTTGAAATTTTTCAGGTCTGAAGTCACTTTGTGAGGCTTACATAATAGAAACCACTCACAAATTACCCCATTCTAGAAACTATACCCCTCAAGGTATTCAAAACTGATTTTACAAACTTTGTATACAATTAGGTATACAATTTCAAAATTTCACTTTTTTGGCATATTTTCCATTTTATGAATTGTTTTCCAGTTACAAAGCAAAAGTTAACAGCCAAACAAACCTCAATATTTATGGCTCTGATTCTGTAGTTTACAGAAACACCCCATATGTGGTCGTAAACCACTGTACGGGCACACGGCAGGGCGCAGAAGGAAAGGAATGCCGTACAGTTTTTGGAAGGCAGATTTTTCTGGACAGTTTTTTGGACTCCCATTTGAAGCCCCCCTGATGCACCCCTAGAGTTAAAACTCCAAAAAAGTGACCCCATTTTAGAAACTACGGGATAGGGTGGCAGTTTTGTTGGTACTATTTTAGGGTACATATGATTTTTGGTTGCTCTACATTACACTTTTTGTAAGGCAAGGTAACAAGAAATAGCTGTTTTAGCACCATTTTTACGTTTTGTTATTTACAACATTCATCTTACAGGTTAGATCATGTGGTATTTTTATAGAGCAGGTTGTCACGGACGTGGCGATACCTAATATGTATACTTTTTTTTATTTATGTAAGTTTTACACAATGATTTCATTTTTTAAACAAAAAAAAAGCATGTTTTAGTGTTTCCATAGTCTGAGAGCCATAGCTTAATTCAGTTTTTGGGCGATTATCTTGGGTACGGTATGATTTTTGCGAAATGAGATGACGGTTTGATTGGCACTATTTTGGGGCGCATGTGCCTTTTTGATCGCTTGCTATTATACTTTTTGTGATGTAAGGTGACAAAAAATGGTTTATTTAGCACAGTTTTTATTTTTTATTTTTTACGCTGTTCATCTGAGGGGTTAGGTCATGTGATATTTTTATAGAGTCGGTCGATACGGATGCGGCGATACCTAATATGTATGCTTTTTTCTTTATTTATGTAAGTTTTACACAATAACAGCTTATTTAATGCAAAGAAAAAAATGATGTTTTAGTGTCTCCATATTCTGAGCCATGTTTTTTTAAATTTTTTTGGAGATTGTCTCAGGTAGGGCCTCATTTATTGCGGGATGAGGTGACGGTTAGATTGGTACTATTTTGGTGGGCATACACCTTTTTGATCACTTGCTGTACTTGTACTTTTTGTGATGTAAAATGACAAAAAAATTGTTTATTTAGCACAGTTTTTATTTTTTACAGTGTTCATCTGAGGGGTTAGGTCATGTGATATGTCTATAGAGCCGGTCGATACGGACGCAGAGATACCTAATATGTCTACTTTTTTTTTCCCCCTGTTTTTTACCAATTTTTTTTAACTTTATTTGGGGAAAATGATGTTTTTGTTTATTTGTACTTGAAACTTTTAATTTTTGGGGGGAAAGAATTTATTTTTTCAACTTTTTTTACTTTATTTTTTGTCTTCAACTTTTGGGGGTCTAATTCTTTACAATGCATTCCAATACTTCTGTATTGGAATGCATTGGCTGTATGAGTAATACTGTGTGTATTACTCATACAGCTTCAGGCCTGTGAGATCCAGGGGGCTGAATCTCACAGGCTCGTCACCGGAAGGCAGCGCGATGCCTTCCTTAGGCATCGCGCTGCCTTCCATGCCATCGGGTCCCCACTACAGCCCCACGGAGACCCGATGGCACTGCCGCCCGCCGCAACATAAAAAGCCGCAAACCGCAGGTCTGAATTTGAGTCAATATATTTCACCTTTATTTATGAAAAAAATCAAAAATTTACCAAAAAGGTGCAATTTTTCGAATTTTATTCTCACGTAATATTCGAGTGTAGCTGAAAGATCGTTTCATAAATCGCTGAACTCGTTCATAGAGATTTATTAAACGATCTTTTAGCTACACTCGAATATTACATGAGAAGAAATTTGGCCCATGATTTCGTATCCAAGTTCTTGCAGGAATTAGTTACGGAGCAATACACAGGGCGGTTTGAATAACTACACGCCAGCCGGATCTCATCACAGGTCGTTGATCTGCTTCAAGTTTGTGCACACTGAACGCACACCAGCCAGCGTGAAGATCATTTGTGAAGTGGGGTGAGTGCTCGGTGAGCAGGATTTTATTATCCGCACGTTGACACTTTATGGCGGCTACGGTTTTGAGACAACTTGCATACAAATTGCAACGCTAGACCATAGCTTGCATGAGCCGATATATATAGGCCTCCACCGAACTAAGCTGCTATATATAGGTTGTCACGAAATTAGTGGAATTATCAGATGGCCAAATAAGGACACACCCTTGAACAATTCCTTGCTTCCGAAGCCTCAATACGATTATCTTTACGAGTATTTTAATAAGATTTTTTTGATATTGCACCATATTTATCACGATTATATTGGTATTGCATTGTATTTTTATTGTGCTTATTATTTTTGTTTTATAGATGCAGTATTAAATATTGATCGCTCCATTCACATTGACAGCTCCATGATGTTTTGAGTGCTTGCTTACTAGTGTTATTGTATTTATTTGTACTTATTGAATAGGGTGATTCAATTCCTGGGTTTAAGCACCTATCCAGAATAATTAAGGGTGAGCCACCCTATCAGTCAAATTTCTAAAATAGTGTTAGTTAATTATTTTATTAAATCATGAGTACAAATCCTGCCCATGTTAGATGATCCAATATGAAAAATGTATTATATTAGGTTCCGGCCACAATTTAGTGGCCGATACACATACAGAATGAATATTTTCTATTTGTAGATTAACTATCCCTCTCCAATAAATGGATACCTTATAACCTAAGCCTAAATTCTCAGATTTGAATTTAATAGATGCTCTTTTACTGGCTGAAGAAATGAGATCGTCCCCGAGTATCCAAATAATCTTCTGTTCTGGAAAAGATTATAAAAGCAATTCAGGTCTAATGTACAGTTTATACCTGTTTGAATTCCATCTACCTATGTTCTTTATGGTACTTTCTTTAAGACCTATTTCATATGCACACATTGCAGCTCCAATTCTAAACGAATGAGCTGAAATTTTTATACCCTGTCAAAGTCAAAGTGTTTTTTGCATTTAGACAGAATGTAATTGAATTGGAACTTGGTTAATGGAGATCCACCAACATGCATGAAAAGAGGGCCTGGTTTACATGATCTAGCAACTATCCAATTTTTTAAAGCCTGAACAGGGCAAATTGTAGCTATTTTTTTTTTTAGGGTTACCGAGTAGGGATGAGCGAACTCGAACTGTATAGTTCGGGTTCGTACCGAATTTTGGGGTGTCCGTGACACGGACCCGAACCCGGACATTTTCGTAAAAGTCCGGGTTCGGGTTCGGTGTTCGTCGCTTTCTTCGCGCTTTTGTGACGCTTTCTTGGCGCTTTTTGAAAGGCTGCAAAGCAGCCAATCAACAAGCGTCATACTACTTGCCCCAAGAGGCCATCACAGCCATGCCTACTATTGGCATGGCTGTGATTGGCCAGAGCACCATGTGACCCAGCCTCTATTTAAGCTGGAGTCACATAGCGCCGCCCGTCACTCTGCTCTGATTAGCGTAGGGAGAGGTTGCGGCTGCGACAGTAGGGCGAGATTAGGCAGATTAACTCCTCCAAAGGACTTGATTAACTGATCGATCTGCAGCTGTGGATCATTGAGCTGCTGATCCTCAATTGCTCACTGTTTTTAGGCTGCACAGACCGTTTGTCAGTCTCATTTTTCTGGGGTGATCGGCGGCCATTTTGTGTCTTGTGGTGCGCCAGCACAAGCTGCGACCAAGTGCATTTAACCCTCAATGGTGTGGTTGTTTTTTGGCTAAAGCCTACATCAGGGTGAAGCTGTCACACCAAGTGCATTTAACCAGCAATAGTCTGTTCATTTTTTGGCCATATACAAAATCAGGGGCAAGCTGCGCCTGTCACCAAGTGCATTTAACCCTCAATGGTGTGGTTGTTTTTTGGCTAAAGCCTACATCAGGGTGAAGCTGTCACACCAAGTGCATTTAACCAGCAATAGTCTGTTCATTTTTTGGCCATATACAAAATCAGGGGCAAGCTGCGCCTGTCACCAAGTGCATTTAACCCTCAATGGTGTGGTTGTTTTTTGGCTAAAGCCTACATCAGGGTGAAGCTGTCACACCAAGTGCATTTAACCAGCAATAGTCTGTTCATTTTTTGGCCATATACAAAATCAGGGGCAAGCTGCGCCTGTCACCAAGTGCATTTAACCCTCAATGGTGTGGTTGGTTTTTGGCTAAAGCCTACATCAGGGTGAAGCTGTCACACCAAGTGCATTTAACCAGCAATAGTCTGTTCATTTTTTGGCCATATCCCAGTCTAATTCTGTCACTAAATCCATACCGGTCACCCAGCGCCTAAATACTAGGCCTCAAATTTATATCCAGCTAAATCTGTCCCTAGTGCTGTAGCTGGGCGAGTTATTTAGTGTCCGTTCAAGCACATTTCTTGTTCTGGGTTGAAATACAATTCCCAATTTAGCAATTTCATAATTTAGTGGTTCCTGCTATATCAGAGCTCTTTGAAATCTATCCCAAAAAGGGTATATAATATTGAAGGTGCACATAGGGTCATTCAGAGTAACTTCACACACACCCGCTACTGTGTATTTCCAAGTCTAATTCTGTCACTAAATCCATACCGGTGACCCAGCGCCTAAATACTAGGCCTCAAATTTAATTCCCTCTAAATCTCTCGTTACCCACCGCTGTACTGTTGTTGCTGGGCAAGATATTTAGTGTCCGTCAAAGCACATTTTTTGTTCTGGGTTGAAGTACAATTCCCAATTTAGCAATTTCATAATTTAGTGGTTTCTGCTATATCAGAGCTATTTGAAATCTATCCCAAAAAGGGTATATAATATTGAAGGTGCACATAGGGTCATTCAGAATAACTTCACACACACCCGCTACTGTGTATTTCCAAGTCTAATTCTGTCACTAAACCCATACCTGTCACCCAGCGCCTAAATACTAGGCCTCAAATTTAAATCCCTCTAAATCTCTCGTTACCGTTGTCCTGTTGTAGCTGGGAAAGTTATTTAGTGCCCGTCAAAGCACATTTTTTGTTCTGGGTTGAAGTACAATTCCCAATTTAGCAATTTCATAATTTAGTGGTTCCTGCTATATCAGAGCTATTTGAAATCTATCCCAAAAAGGGTATATAATATTGAAGGTGCACATAGGGTCATTCAGAATAACTTCACACACACGCTTCTGTGCATTTCCAAGTCTAATTCTGTCACTAAATCCATACCGGTGACCCAGCGCCTAAATACTAGGCCTCAAATTTAATTCCCTCTAAATCTCTCGTTACCCACCGCTGTACTGTTGTTGCTGGGCAAGATATTTAGTGTCCGTCAAAGCACATTTTTTGTTCTGGGTTGAAGTACAATTCCCAATTTAGCAATTTCATAATTTAGTGGTTTCTGCTATATCAGAGCTATTTGAAATCTATCCCTAAAAGGGTATATAATATTGAAGGTGCACATAGGGTCATTCAGAATAACTTCACACACACCCGCTACTGTGTATTTCCAAGTCTAATTCTGTCACTAAATCCATACCGGTGACCCAGCGCCTAAATACTAGGCCTCAAATTTAATTCCCTCTAAATCTCTCGTTACCCACCGGTGTACTGTTGTTGCTGGGCAAGATATTTAGTGTCCGTCAAAGCACATTTTTTGTTCTGGGTTGAAGTACAATTCCCAATTTAGCAATTTCATAATTTAGTGGTTTCTGCTATATCAGAGCTATTTGAAATCTATCCCTAAAAGGGTATATAATATTGAAGGTGCACATAGGGTCATTCAGAATAACTTCACACACACCCGCTACTGTGTATTTCCAAGTCTAATTCTGTCACTAAACCCATACCTGTCACCCAGCGCCTAAATACTAGGCCTCAAATTTAAATCCCTCTAAATCTCTCGTTACCGTTGTCCTGTTGTAGCTGGGAAAGTTATTTAGTGCCCGTCAAAGCACATTTTTTGTTCTGGGTTGAAGTACAATTCCCAATTTAGCAATTTCATAATTTAGTGGTTCCTGCTATATCAGAGCTATTTGAAATCTATCCCAAAAAGGGTATATAATATTGAAGGTGCACATTGGGTCATTCAGAATAACTTCACACACACGCTTCTGTGCATTTCCAAGTCTAATTCTGTCACTAAATCCATACCGGTGACCCAGCGCCTAAATACTAGGCCTCAAATTTAATTCCCTCTAAATCTCTCGTTACCCACCGCTGTACTGTTGTTGCTGGGCAAGATATTTAGTGTCCGTCAAAGCACATTTTTTGTTCTGGGTTGAAGTACAATTCCCAATTTAGCAATTTCATAATTTAGTGGTTTCTGCTATATCAGAGCTATTTGAAATCTATCCCTAAAAGGGTATATAATATTGAAGGTGCACATAGGGTCATTCAGAATAACTTCACACACACCCGCTACTGTGTATTTCCAAGTCTAATTCTGTCACTAAATCCATACCGGTGACCCAGCGCCTAAATACTAGGCCTCAAATTTAATTCCCTCTAAATCTCTCGTTACCCACCGCTGTACTGTTGTTGCTGGGCAAGATATTTAGTGTCCGTCAAAGCACATTTTTTGTTCTGGGTTGAAGTACAATTCCCAATTTAGCAATTTCATAATTTAGTGGTTTCTGCTATATCAGAGCTATTTGAAATCTATCCCTAAAAGGGTATATAATATTCAAGGTGCACATTGGGTCATTCAGAATAACTTCACACACACACGCTTCTGTGCATTTCCAAGTCTAATTCTGTCACTAAATCCATACCGGTCACCCAGCGCCTAAATACTAGGCCTCAAACGCAGCCGCCTGTCTACAGCCAATGTGGACAAGCTGACGTTCATAAAAATGAACCAGGCATGGATCCCACAGGATCTGTCCGTCCCTTGTCCAGATTAGACATTAACTACCTCCCCTTAACCATATATTATTGGACTCCAGGGCACTTCCTCATTCAATCCTATTTTTATTTTCATTTTACCATTATATTGCGAGGCTACCCAAAGTTGAATGAACCTCTCCTCTGTCTGGGTGCCGGGGCCTAAATATATGCCAATGGACTGTTCCAATGTTGGGTGATGTGAAGCCTGATTCTCTGCTATGACATGCAGACTGATTCTCTGCTGACATGAAGCCAGATCCTCTGTTACGGGACCTCTCTCCTCTGCCTGTGTGCTGGGCCTAAATTTATGAAAATGGACTCTTACAGTGGTGGGTGACGTGAAGCCTGATTCTCTGCTATGATATGAAGACTGATTCTCTGCTGACATGAAGCCAGATTGTCTGTTACGGGACCTCTCTCCTCTGCCTGGGTGCTGGGCCTAAATATATGCCAATGGACTGTTGCAGTGGTGGCTGACGTGAAGCCTCATTCTCTGCTATGACATGCAGACTGATTCTCTGCTGACATGAAGCCAGATTGTCTGTTACGGGACCTCTCTCCTCTGCCTGGGTGCTGGGTAGTGTTGAGCGCGAATATTCGAAAAGCAAATTTTTTTCGCGAATATCGCAACTTCGCGATTTCGCGAATATTTCGAATATAGTGCTATATATTCGTAAAAACGAATATTCGTTTTTTGTTTTTTCCCCCCCCCACAAAATTACAGTACACATATAATTGATTGTTTCCCAAAGGTCCAACAGCTCAGATCTTACTCACATTGCCTAGAAAGTGATTGAGGCGCGAATCTTCGTAAGGCGATTTTATTAGCGCACATGCGAATATCGGCACGTCCCAGAACAGAGGCAAAGGGCTTTGCATTCATACATTAGTGAATTGAGTTGCGAATCTTCGTAAGGCGATTTTATTAGCGCACATGCGAATATCGGCACGTCCCAGAACAGAGGCAAAGGGCTTTGCATTCATACATTAGTGAATTGAGTTGCGAATCTTCGTAAGGCGATTTTATTAGCGCACATGCGAATATCGGCACGTCCCAGAACAGAGGCAAAGGGCTTTGCATTCATACATTAGTGAATTGAGTTGCGAATCTTCGTAAGGCGATTTTATTAGCGCACATGCGAATATCTACACTTGTCCCAGAACAGAGGCAAAGGGCTTTGCATTCATACATTAGTGATTGAATTGAGCTGCGAATCTTCGTAAGGCGATTTTATTAACGCAAATGCAAATATCTACACTTGTCCCCAGAACAGAGAGGCAAAGGCCTGTGCATTCATATAGTATAGCACCATATTCGCGAATACGTAGAACTTCGTAAAATTCGATTTACGAATATTCGTATTTTTTATTTTACTTTCCACCTTACAGATTACATTGATCTGTACTCTGTCAACTACTGTCATCACCCCCCACTGTATCTCGATTGATTCCCAAAAGTCTCACATTCCCTAGAAAGTGATTGAGTTGCGAATCTTCGTAAGGCGATTTTATTAGCGCACATGCGAATATCTACACTTGTCCCAGAACAGAGGCAAAGGGCTTTGCATTCATACATTAGTGATTGAATTGAGCTGCGAATCTTCGTAAGGCGATTTTATTAACGCAAATGCAAATATCTACACTTGTCCCCAGAACAGAGAGGCAAAGGCCTGTGCATTCATATAGTATAGCACCATATTCGCGAATACGTAGAACTTCGTAAAATTTGATTAACGAAAATTCGTATTTTTTATTTTACTTTCCACCTTACAGATTACATTGATCTGTACTCTGTCAACTACTGTCATCACCCCCCACTGTATCTCGATTGATTCCCAAAAGTCTCACATTCCCTAGAAAGTGATTGAGGTGCGAATCTTCGTAAGGCGATTTTATTAGCGCACATGCGAATATCTACACTTGTCCCAGAACAGAGGCAAAGGGCATTGCATTCATACATTAGTGATTGAATTGAGTTGCGAATCTTCGTAAGGCGATTTCATTAGCGCACATGTGAATTTTGCATAGCATATGTATTATGCGATGCGAAAATTCGAATTATCGCATATGCGAAATAATAACGAATTTGAATAATCGCGAATATTTTACGAATATTCTTTCGAATATTCACAAAATTTCGCGAATTCGAATATGGGACATGCCGCTCAACACTAGTGCTGGGCCTAAATTTATGACAATGGACTGTTGCAGTGGTGGGTGACGTGAAGCCTGATTCTCTGCTATGACATGCAGACTGATTCTCTGCTGACATGAAGCCAGATTGTCTGTTACGGGACCTCTCTCCTCTGCCTGGGTGCTGGGCCTAAATATATGCCAATGGACTGTTGCAGTGGTGGCTGACGTGAAGCCTCATTCTCTGCTATGACATGCAGACTAATTCTCTGCTGACATGAAGACAGATTCTCTGTTACGGGACCTCTCTCCTCTGCCTGGGTGCCGGGGCCTAAATATCTGAGAATGGACTGTTCCAGTGGTGGGTGACGGGAAGCCAGATTCTCTGCTATGGAACCTCTCTCCAATTGATTTTGGTTAATTTTTATTTATTTAATTTTTATTTTTATTCATTTCCCTATCCACATTTGTTTGCAGGGGATTTACCTACATGTTGCTGCCTTTTGCAGCCCTCTAGCTCTTTCCTGGGCTGTTTTACAGCCTTTTTAGTGCCGAAAAGTTCGGGTCCCCATTGACTTCAATGGGGTTCGGGTTCGGGACGAAGTTCGGATCGGGTTCGGATCCCGAACCCGAACATTTCCGGGATGTTCGGCCGAACTTCTCGAACCCGAACATCCAGGTGTTCGCTCAACTCTATTACCGAGGTACCTTTACTTTGCTGGTCGGTTTTTGATCTTTTTATGAATAATTAGAATTTTTTTTCCTTATGGATAACCAGGTCATTGATTTGTAATGGTGCTTCTGTTCTATTCGCAGCTGTAATTTCACTGATGTGAAGTGCACCGAAAAGGAAAGTGAAAATGCAGCTTTGAATTAACATGTATCGTTCTGGGATGAGCAAATAAACTGTAAGTAATCCATAAATTGTTTTAAAAGATTAAGAGATAATGGTTTAGTTCTGCTTGTGATAGGATTTTTTTCCTTTTAAATCCTTTTAATTAGCTGTTTTAATACATTTTTAGGAAGTGAATGGGGTTATATTGCAAATTTTGGGGAAGAAAGAAATGCCGGATAGGATTTTTTTAACCGCCTCCGGACCGCCTAACGCAGATGTGCGGTCCGGAGGCGGCAGCCCTGCGCACAATGACGCATATACGCGTCATCTCGCGAGGGCCGGGATTTCCTGTGAACGCGCGCACACAGGCGCGCGCGCTCACAGGAACGGAAGGTAAGCGAGTGGATCTCCAGCCTGCCAGCGGCAATCGCTATATGGCAGGCTGGAGATCTGATTTTTTTTAACACCTAACAGGTATATTAGACGCTGTTTTGATAACAGAGTCTAATATACCTGCTACCTGGTCCTCTGGTGGTCCCTTTTGTTAGGATCGACCACCAGAGGACACAGGTAGGTCAGTAAAGTCGCACCAAACACCACACTACACCCCCCCGTCACTTATTAACTCCTTATGAACCCCTGATCACCCATGATCACCCCATATACACTCCCTAATCACCCCCCTGTCATTGATCACCCCCCTGTAAGGCTCCATTCAGACGTCCGTATGATTTTTACGGATCCACGGATACATGGATCGGATCCGCAAAACACATGCGGACGTCTGAATGGAGCCTTACAGGGGGGTGATCAATGACAGGCGGGTGATCACCCATATACACTCCCTGATCACCCCCTGTCATTGATCACCCCCCTGTCATTGATCACCCCCCTGTAAGGTTCCATTCAGACGTCCGCATGTGTTTTGCGGATCCGATCCATGTATCCATGGATCCGTAAAAATCATACGGACGTCTGAATGGAGCCTTACAGGGGGGTGATCAATGACAGGCGGGTGATCACCCATATACACTCCCTGATCACCCCCTGTCATTGATCACCCCCCTGTCATTGATCACCCCCCTGTAAGGTTCCATTCAGACGTCCGCGTGTGTTTTGCGGATCCGATCCAT
The DNA here is from genome assembly GCF_014858855.1 of Bufo gargarizans. Lineage (NCBI taxonomy): Eukaryota > Metazoa > Chordata > Amphibia > Anura > Bufonidae > Bufo > Bufo gargarizans. The sequence continues at coordinate 500,986 of NW_025334170.1, read as the reverse complement.
GGATCCGTAAAAATCATACGGACGTCTGAATGGAGCCTTACCAGGGGGGCGATCATTGACAGGGGGGTGATCACCCATATACACTCCCTGATCACCCCCTGTCATTGATCACCCCCTTGTAAGGCTCCATTCAGACGTCCGTATGATTTTTACGGATCCATGGATAGGATCCGCAAAACACATGCGGACGTCTGAATGGAGCCTTACAGGGGGGTGATCAATGACAGGGGGGTGATCAGGGAGTCTATATGGGTGATCACCCCCCTGTCATTGATCACCCCCCTGTCAGGCTCCATTCAGACATTTTTTTGGGCCCAAGTTAGCGGAAATATATATTTTTTTTTTGTTTTTGTTTTTCCTTACTAAGTCTCATATTCCACTAACTTGTGTCAAAAAATAAAATCTCACATGAACTCACTATACCCCTCACGGAATCCAAATGCGTAAACATTTTTAGACATTTATATTCCAGACTTCTTCTCACGCTTTAGGGCCCCTAAAAGCCAGGGCAGTATAAATACCCCACATGTGACCCCATTTCGGAAAGAAGACACCCCAAGGTATTCCGTGAGCGGCATATTGAGTCCATGAAAGATTGACATTTTTGTCCTAAGTTAGCGGAAAGTGAGACTTTGTGAGAAAAAACAAAAAAAAATCAATTTCCGCTAACTTATGCAAAAAAATAAAAAATTCTATGAACTCGCCATGCCCCTCATTGAATACCTTGGGGTGTCTTCTTTCCAAAGTGGGGTCACATGTGGGGTATTTATACTGCCCTGGCTTTTTAGGGGCCCGAAAGTGTGAGAAGAAGTCTGGGATCCAAATGTCTAAAAATGCCCTCCTAGAAGGAATTTGGGCACCTTTGCGCATCTAGGCTGCAAAAAAGTGTCACACATCTGGTATCGCCGTACTCAGGAGAAGTTGGGCAATGTGTTTTGGGGTGTCATTTTACATATACCCATGCTGGCTGAGAAAAATATCTTGGTCAAATGCCAACTTTGTATAAAAAAATTGGAAAAGTTGTCTTTTGCCAAGATATTTCTCTCACCCAGCATGGGTATATGTAAAATGACACCCCAAAACACATTCCCCAACTTCTCCTGAGTACGGCGATACCAGATGTGTGACACTTTTTGCAGCCAAGGTGGGCAAAGGGGCATATATTCCAAAGTGCACCTTTCGGATTTCGCAGGCCATTTTTTCTCACACATTTGGGCCCCTAAATTGCCAGGGCAGTATAACTACCCCACAAGTGACCCCATTTTGGAAAGAAGACACCCCAAGGTATTCCGTGAGGGGCATGGCGAGTTCCTAGAATTTTTTATTTTTTGTCGCAAGTTAGTGGAATATGAGACTTTGTAAGAAAAAAAAAATTAAAATAAAAATCATCATTTTCCGCTAACTTGTGACAAAAAATAAAAAGTTCTATGAACTCACTATGCCCATCAGCGAATACCTTAGGGTGTCTACTTTCCAAAATGGGGTCATTTGTGGGGGTTTTCTACTGTCTGGGCATTGTAGAACCTCAGGAAACATGACAGGTGCTCAGAAAGTCAGAGCTGCTTCAAAAAGCGGAAATTCACATTTTTGTACCATAGTTTGTAAACGCTATAACTTTTACCCAAACCATTTTTTTTTTGTCCAAACATTTTTTTTTTATCAAAGACATGTAGAACAATAAATTTAGCGAATAATTTATATATGGATGTCGGGTTTTTTGCAAAATTTTACAGCTGAAAGTGAAAAATGTCATTTTTTTTGCAAAAAAATCGTTACATTTCGATTAATAACAAAAAAAGTAAAAATGTCAGCAGCAATGAAATACCACCAAATGAAAGCTCTATTAGTGAGAAGAAAAGGAGGTAAAATTCATTTGGGTGGTAAGTTGTATGACCGAGCGATAAACGGTGAAAGTAGTGTAGTGCAGAAGTGTAAAAAGTGGTCTGGTCATGAAGGGGGTTTTAGCTAGCGGGGTTGAAGTGGTTAATGTAGTCCCCTTTATAGCCCTTTTTTTTATAAGATTCAAAATGAATAGTATACCATGTAAAATGTTGTCATCCCATATAATGAAATTATTGGCAGAACAAAATGTTCTCCAATTATTCCATGCAGCTGTGTAGGCAGCCCATGTAGCCGGAGCTAGTGAATTACTAATCAAACCTTTGATCAATTCCAGATCATCTTTCACAGTTTTGATGGGCATAGGATTCCCTTTTTTCTGCTTCTGGGACCAGTTGTCTGAAACAGGAGAAGTTCTGCCGAGACAAAGAATCTGCGATTATATTAGACTTGCATTCAATATATTTTGCTTTTAACCAAATATTGTATTTTAAACATGTAAGGACGATTTGTCTCAAAATATTGACTACTACTTCTGATTTGGCAGATAAACAATTTATGGGGGGGAAAAAAATAGTAAAATCCGTTTGTTTTTGAAATTTTCATGCCAAATAGATAAAGCTACCAATACTGGAAAAAGTTCCAAGATTTTTTTATGAATTGTTCTTCTAGCCAAATTTTTTTGGCCATGTTTCTGCAGACCATTGGTTCATACAATTTGCTCCATAACCCACTGAAGCCGCAGTATCAGTGAATAACTGGAGTGAATAAGAATCTATAAATTCTTGCTGCCACATAGTTCTACCATTATAATCTTCCAGGAAACAAAGCCAGATTTGAATATCATCTTTTATTTGTTTTGTAAGCTGAATGTGATCAACTGGGTGACTTTTCCCCACTTTTGCTGAATACGTTCATCTAGAAAAAAACTCTCCCCATTGGTATCTCTCTAGTTATGAAATTTAGCAAACCTAAAGCTTATTGTAAATGTTTTAGTGTAGTTTTCTTGGATGCTAACAAATTGTTTAATAAAATCCTCAAGGACTATATTTTTTTCAGTATTTTGAATTCCATTTTCTCTGTATTAATGGAGATATGATATCCTTTTTTTGGTATACAGTTTTTTCTTCTGCTAATGGAATTTGGAAAAACTCTGCAATATTTCTGAAGGTGTTTAACAAATTCATACAATTATTGTTTTTTCCCTTACCAATGAATAGAAAATCAAGTAATGGATTGTGTAACCTCCGCTTGAATGACTTTCTAGCATCCATTGCAAGAATGTTGAAAATTCCTTGAAGTAGAATCAGGACAGGGAAATACCCATGGGCTTTACCATAATACAATTTTCCTTCAAATTGCCCAAAGAATTATACCCATCTGGGTTCATAGGCAATAACCTGAAGGCAGATTTTATGTCCGTTTTTGCCATCAATGCATTCCTTCCTGCTTTTTTAAGTAATGATAATGCTTGATCAAAGGATGCATAGTGTACTGATGTCAATTTCTTATCGATTAAATAATTTACTGAATTGTCTTTTGGGTATGACAAGTGATGAATGAGTCGGTAACTGTTATCTTCTTTCTTGGGGACTAACCCTAGTGGAGAAAATCTAAAAATTTTAAAAGGAGGTTGCATGAAAGGACCAGCAACTCTGTTTTCTGAAATTTCTTTATCTATTTTTTCATGAACAGCTGTTTTATTTAAATTAACTGATTTTAATTTTTTAACAAAAGAACATCCTGAATTTGAACAAGGTGGAACGTAAAAACCATATGAAAAACCTTCAATTAATGTTTGAGCCGTCATTTTGTTTGGGTAAATTTTTAAATAGTAAATGAGCCTTGGTAGGTTCAATGGGGTGACCTCCTCTATTGGATTATTTATTGTTGGGTAGGTGCTGACCATGTTTTTTTTAAAGCATTTAGACGCTGGGTGGTTTCCTGTGCATAAAGTGCACTCGTGTTTATATTTGCAATTTACTTGCCATCTACATACTGACTTGTTAAATGCAAAGCAAATTCCTTTTTTGGTAAATTGTTGACGAAAAAGATTAGACCTTTGGGGCAACATAAGGTTAATCCAAAGACCCACATCCTTTGAACCCCATTTGAATTCCAGGTATACTGTTAGTTTTTGACAAAAAGATTCATCATAATGGCACCATGCAGTACCCCCAAAGTTTTTCTAAGCTTCTAGGGTACTGTCAAGATGATTAAATAAACCGCTACAAAAATTCTAGTGTTTTTCTCCCAATACCGCTGCATAAATGCAGAATGCTTGAAGCCAGTTTAAAAGTCTTTTTTGTTGGCTTCTTTCTCTCTTCCTCTTCTTTTTTTTCTAATTTTTAATGTTTCTTTAGTCAAAGGGAGCAGAGAAAAAACATCAATATATTCTTTGTTCCAAATTTTTTCTTTGATTTGTTTGGACAAATGGAATTCCAGAGGCGAAATCTGACAGGGCATTGTTTCTTCAATTCCGCTGCCAGATTCCGGGGACGGGATTAAACATTTGTCATTAAAAATCCCTGAACTAACAGTTGTGTAAATATTTCTGGAATTATGCTCATTTTCTTTAATACTATCTGAATCCTAATTCCTGCCTGGTTAAGACCATGCAGAAATCGGATTCAGTTTTGGCTCCTTATGAGATAGGAAAGAAATAGGGCTCACTTATTTAAGGAATTTATCTTCTAATATGGTGTCAGAATTAGGAATAAAACTGAAGTTTTAGTGCACTGCTTAAAGCAGTCACTAATGTCTATTGGTGTAAAAGGAATCTCACCCTCCTGAGTTCTGATTGTCGTCCTGTCTTTATCAGCTCCCTGGAGAGACTGGCAACCGTTGGTGAGTATGTGACCGTTACTTGTCTCTGCCCCTCACGCTGTGTGATGCAGAAATAATTGTATTTCTGCTTCTTATAGCTTCTTGTGGTGGTGAATAACTTATTTTCTTTTCTTGCCCTTTCTGTAGGTGGTGGAGTCTGCGGAGCATCACTGCGGCTATGCGCAGCGATGATGTTATCTGAAGTTGCCGGCTCTGTCGTCCGCATCTTTTGCAGATCCATTGAAATGAATGGGTTCGCATCCGATCTGTACGGAATGCAGATCAGATGCGGACCAACAATACGGTTGTGTGAATGGGGCCTTAGCAGCCCTATACAGAGATAAGATGCTGGAGCAGGTACAACATATTGCAGACTCCAAAACATTTTAAAATCATGAAGTGAGAAGAGAAACAGTTCTCACATACAGAAAAACAGAGCAGATGATAGTTGCACAATGCTATAATAAGTATGTATAGACAAATCATGAATCAATATACATAATTAAACATTAAAAAACAAAAATGAACTGCCATAGAAAGTGCATAGTGCCATAATACATCATGATATATTAATACAATTATATACATGATTATCATACCACTACATATAATACAGTGAAAGCACAAAATCATATAGTGCCATGATTAATATTCATTAAATAACATGATTACACCTGTAGAACTCATAATTAAATGATTATCTAATGGATAGATCAAAAGATCAGCTCACCAGGGGACAAACAACATGTATGCACACCGATATCGGCATGTCTGTGTATAGAGTGGCATCTTGACAATGTGCTGGGTGTCTAATTTAAAAAAAGATATTGGTATGATATTGGTATTTTGATTTTGTAATTTTATTTGTATATGCCAAAACTGCGAAAATTGTTCTGGCTATGAGTGAAAAGGTTAAGCCCTTTCTAGCTCTCCTATATTTTTTATAGTATATGAAGCCCAAAACTGAACCCAATATTCAAAACGGGGCCTTATTTGTAAAGGGGTAATAACACATTGGAATCATGGGTTTTTAGCTCTCTTTTCATATTCCCCAAAAATGTATTTGCTTTTGCATCTGCTGCCTGACATTGTGTTCTGCAGCTTAGATTACTTGTAACCAGAATACAGTCCTTCTCTTATTCCCAGTTTTATTCCATTTAAGGCTAGTTTCGCACTAATGTTAGAGGTTTTCGGCAGGCTGTTCGGGAAGAAAACAGCCTGCTAGAGCACCCTGGATCCGGCATAGCTGGATCATGTAACCGCATGCCCACAAGCCCCATTGGCCCCATCGCGTGCAGTGTTTTTTGTTCAGCCGAATCCTGGCATATTTGCCAGGTTGCGAGACCCCACTATAGTCAATGGGGCTGGTCCAGAGAGCTCTGACAGGCTTTTCTCTGCTGGTACAGCTTCTGGAGAACTGTGTTGTAGGTGTGAAAGAAGCCTAATGTGTATGCAGTCATATGATAACTATATCCCAGGTGCAGTACTTTACATTTATCAACATTAAAATTCCTCTGCCACGTCCTTGCTGGCAATACTTATCTAGGTCTTTCTTTAAAATCTCCAATTAAGATGGGTTTTAAAGTATTCTACACAGTTTATGCCAAAAAAGCACAATTGACAATCTGACCTCATTGTGTGCTGCCTACATCAAAAAGTGCCAGAGATTCTTAGGACCTTTCCCCCATTTTTTTTTGTCATCCATTCACCCAGGCCCATTAATGTGTGTGTGTGTGTGTGTGTGTATATATATATATATATATATGTATATATATATATTTACTAGTGTTGATTGCGAATATTCGAAATGTGAATTTTTATCGCAAATATTGGCACTTCGGGAATTCGCGAATATCTAGAATATAGTGCTATATCTTCGTAATCGCGAATATTCTAGATTTTTTTTCATCAGTACCCATGGTCTCTCACTGCTTCTTGCTAGTGGGCCAATGAGAAGGCTACAATATCTTTGACTTTAATAGTAGTGCTGATCGGGAATTTTCGTATTGCGAACTTTTCAATTTGCAGATTTTTGCAATCAAGAAAATAATGACTCGAGATCACGAATTCTCGAATTTACAAATTTATTGCGAATATTAGGCCACAAATTCGGCATATATCGCGAATACAAATATTGCCTATGCTGTTCATCGCTATATATTACATGTGGTATATTTTTTTCTTGATATTGCCTTGGTTAAACGGTACAAGGCAATGTACAAATGTTAAAGTCTTTTACACACACTTTCTACAGACTCCTTACGACAGATTTATGGGATTGTGTAAAGGTGAAAAAATCGAGTAGGGATATAGATGGTTGGTTTTATAGTTCCTTTACAACACCATCCACAAGTGCCCAGCCATTTTGTATGAGTCGTATTGAAATAACAGTGTTGACTTTGTACTAAAAAGTGAAGTTCTGTTCAGTGTTACAGCTGTTTATTACTTTATCCTGACATATTTTATTGGAAAATATATTATGTAAAAGACCTTTCTGAACATAAAGGAAATGAGGTGGTGAGACATTGATCTTAACTGTAAGGAATGTTTTTAATTTAAATGTAACAGCCACCTGGAGAATTGTGGTTTTTGGTAATTTTACAGTCCTCATTCAGTAGTGCTTCGCTTTGACAGACTAACAATTTACGAGAAGACTAACTTTCAATACATACTACAAATATTATTTTTCTAGCTTTGTGAAAAAGACTATCGCCTATGTCATCTTACTGAGGTTCATTGTGTATGGAGGGAAATACCCCAATTATCTAAAAGTCGCCAATAAATCTAAATGCTTGACTTTTCCAATTCAGTGACATTGGTTTAGTCATGGGGCTGCATGGTGGCTCAGGTGTCTTGCAGCACTGGGGTCCTAGGTTTGAATCCGACCAAGGACAACACTGGCATGGCGTTTGTATGTTCTCACCATATTTGCTTGGGTACTCTGGTTTCCTCCCACTCTCAAGAGACATACTGATAGGGAACTTAGATTGTGAGCCCCATTGGGTGACTGCTTGATTCTGGTGTCTGGAGAGCGAGGGGAAATATAATTAAATTGTAAAAAAAAAAGAGAAACTCGAGAAAAAATAGGAGACCTCTAGTTACAGAGCTTTATAGTCAACATAACAGCCCCAGAAAGTGTTGGGGTTATAAGCTTAAGGGGACTCCTGGCGTCCCTTTTGGGACGTATATGGTATATTGATGGGATATGACATAAATGTCCAAATCTCAAGAATAGGGCAGCAGCGTGAAAGAAGATTTAATTGTGCACGTGCAGCATCCTCTACATTCACTGCTATGGAATTACTGGAAACAGCCAGGCTACCTCTTGGCTATTTTTGGAAATCCCATAGCAGTGAATTGAGGGGTGGTTGAGTATTTGTGGCTTGCACTCCATTCACTTAGGGGTCCCATTCTTCAAATAGTCCAAGAAATTAATCAGTGGTGGCCGTGCTTGCACACTACATGAAAATATGCTGGCTTCTCTGGTGGCTGGGACAATGGGAGAATACATAGGCACGCATTGGCAGCAACTCCCATCCTAGCCACCTCGTATCTGCACTGCAGTCTTGGCTGTAACCCCTGGAAATGAGCAGTGTATAATGCGATAAATCAAGCCAGCAAAGGAGGCAATATGGACAATCACAATTACATTAATAAGTGCCTTGTATTAACTTTATCTACAATATAAATGGCATTTCTTGAAGCGAGACAACCCCTTTAAAAGGGATATTCCCATCTAAGACACTATAGGAAGGCGCAAGGGACCGTCGTTGATAGAAGGTATGTGTCACCGAAGTTTCTGGCCTCAGTGGAGTAAGAGCCAGTATTCATGTGTCACCAGCAGTTGCTATTTAGTATAGCTGATCCGGGACGGTTCTTACTGGGAGTAGTCAAAGTGCTGGGTGGGTGACTAGTCCAAACGTTCCAGGCCGGGTCTTGACTGGCCTATATAAAAAACCCAGCCAGCAGTGTCAGCTGGTGGTAATTACCTCTCTCTCTGACAAAGAAGCACTGGCAATCACTGGATTTGGATCTGAGCCGTGTGCAATACTGAAAGGCCTAAGTTTGGGAGGTCTGCTCTGTCCTGAGCAATGCCGATCGGGTGTGAACTAACACCTAGGATAACAAGTGACTGTTTTGCTGTATGAACTGTCTAGGTGTGAACGAACACCAAAATACAAACGGACTGTAGTACTGTTTTGTTGCCATAAGTGTGAATAAAACACTGAAGTTTTTGAGTTACAAACTGGTCTTTGGCTCTATACTGCATCCGCTTGTCCTGTCTACCAGAACGAATCCCCACAACACAAATGATATATCAATATGATATGCCTTAAATGACTAATAGCTGTAGGTTCCATCTCTGGGACCTTGGAGCCGACAAACCCTATTGCTTGGACCTGTGCCCCTAAACATAAAAAGCAGATTCACCTGCAATAAGGTGGTTGCCACAGGTCCAGCAACAGACACCCCAGCTATCCATCATTACTGGGGAATACTGAGTGCAACCAGACATATTTTATTTTTGCCACAGGCGCTAGAAACTGATGAAACGTGATATTATAAGTTGCCCATTCAAGTGTATTGCCTATGTAAGTAAGCACAAATGCTGGTAGAGATTGTATAGAAAGTCTAAGTGCTCACTTAAGTACACCGAGGGTGGGTGTTAGCCCCCTTGTTCATCTAAGCTCTGCCGCTCTGCAGATAAAGCCCTTCTTTCTCTTCTTTGTGTGATTTCTTTGGATGTTTTTTTTTTTAGCCTTACAAACTACTGTATTTTTTCGCTTTATAAGACAACCCCCCCTATTTCCCTCCCCCCAAAAGTAGGGGAAAAATAGCTGGAACTGCAGGGAAGTGGCAGAGCAGGAGGAGTAAAGCATAGGAAGAGACTTAGCAAGCGCTCATATGCTAGGGACAGTGTTGCTGAAAACGATTAATAGAAGAATTCAATACGAATAAGAAAGAAAGAAAAGAAGCTTTTATTAGTCCAGTGCCCAGTGTGCCAACCAATACCATCCAGTGTGCACCCCTTAAGGGGGCCAGGTCTTAATGATGACCATCCTGATATTTTGCTGGGCTAAAACAAAGAGGTATTGCAGAGGATGCACTGCTATAAGCCCTACTTGTGTCACATAAAATAGTTTCTAAGATATGTTGATGATATTTTTATGGTCTGGTCTGGTACTGAGGACCAAATGTGTTGAATTTGCTGCCTTTTTTGAACGATAATAACAATATGGGCATATTTTTCACTCTCAACTTTGGAGGTTCCAGCCTTGACTTTCTGGATGTCACTGTCAGGATGGTGGGCGACGTTTTGGTCACCAGTGGGTACCCACAAACGCCAGGTACACATCTGTCGAGCCAGGGCACAGTTCTGAAGGATGACTAGGTGGAGGATGAGGAGGAGGAGCAGATGGAGGAGGAACCATGTTCACAGCAGGGTGGCACCCAGACCAGCTCATGGCCATCATTGGTGCGTGGCTGGGGGGGATACAGAGGACACAGACGATAAACCTCCCACAGAGGACAGCTTTTTGTTGCTTCTGGGCAGCCTGGCACACATGAGCGATTACATGCTGCAGTGTCTCCGCAACGACCGTTTAGTTTCCCACATTCTAACTTGTGCTGATTACTGGGTGGCCACTCTGCTGTATCCCCGTTACAAGGACAACGTACCGTCCTTAATTCCGTCACTGGAGCGTGAACGTAAAATGCGAGAGTACAAGCGCACGCTGGTAGACACGCTGCTAGTGGCATTCCCATCTGACAGCGGGGGCACAGTGGAAGCACAAGGCGAAGGAAAGGAAGAGGTCACTAATGCAGCTGGGGCACCGCCAGCACCTCAGAAGGCAGGGTTAGCATGGCCAAAATGTGGAAAAGCTTTGTCAGCACGCTACAACAACCAGCACCATCAGCTGATATGGAACGTCTTAGCAGGATGCAGCATTTTACCAACATGGTGGAGCAGTATATGTGCACACGCCTACACGTACTGAATGACGGGTCTGCCCCTTCAAGTTCTGGGTCTCCAAATTGGGCACATGTCCTGAGCTTGCCCTTTACGCCTTGGAGGTGCTGGCCTGCCATGGAGCCAGTGTATTATCTGAACATGTGTTTAGCATGGCTGGGGGCGTCATCACAGACAAGCGCAGCCGCCTGTCTCCAGCCAATGTGGACAAGCTCACGTTCATTAAAATGAACCAGGAATGGATCCCACAGGACTTGTACCTTGTGCAGAATAGACATGTATACCGGCACTAACCAGCCATTGTTATACTGCAGCGCAATTGCTCATTCTTGTATTTAAGATATTTCACACTCTTTTGAAGTGTACCCTAATTAAAAAAAAATATTTTTATTAAAACAAAAAACCTGTGTTGGCTACCTCGTCCTCCTCCACTGCCACTTCCACCTACACCGCTACGTCCACCGCCTCCTCAAATTCCTACTCCATATGGAACTCCACCTCATAAATCAAATTTTTCTTTTTTTATTTGTACATATTTTATTTTATATCATTTCACTACTTTGTGTGTTACAATTTCGTGTGAGATTTACCAATTTTTGGGTGTGATGTACCACTGCTATACCTAGTTGACAGCTTAATAAATTTCAATAAGTTTTCTTTTACATTTTCGGGTGACAATAAAACATTTCTTTCTGTCATAGACCCCTGCTCTACCAAGTAGACAGGTTAATAAATGTAAGTAATTTTTGTGTTACATTCTTGGGTTAACAGTTTACAATTTTGGACGTGAATAAACCCCTGCCCTGCATAGGTGACAGGGAATACAATTTCTGAAATTCTTCTTTAAGTGATGCGCACCACCTCCTTTCATTCAATGCTTAAACTTTGAAAAGTTGTACCACATTTACGCTTTAATAATTTCTCCCACATTTGAACTTCAATAATTTTTAACACATTTGCTCTTCAGTAATTTGTCCCACATTTGCGCTTCAATAACTTTTCCCATATTTCCGCTCGATCCCAAAAAAATGTAATCCATTTATCTCCCTTGGATCTGGTCTCTCTTTCTCAGACTCCATTTCCGGCGTGGAACCCTGATTCGCGATAGCCGCGATCAACATGGTAAGCGCTGAAAAGAACATTGATAGTTGATAGAACAGGTATCCAATTGGATCGTGAACATCACGGGGATGTGCGACATGGTGGGGCAGTAAGTGTACACACGCCTACACGAACTGACTGACAGGGGTCAGCCCCTGCAACTTCTGGGTCTCCAAATTGGGCACATAGCCTGAGCTTGCCCTTCACCCCTTGGAGGTGCTGGCCTGCCCTGCAGCCAGTGTATTGTCTGAACGTGTGTTTAGCATGACTGGAGAGGGTTATCACAGGTTATATTTCACAATGTTTTGGGGTGTACCCTAATTAAAAAAAATAAAAATTAATTTAAAACAAAAAACTGTGTTGGCTACCTCCTTCTCCACCGCCGCTTCTAACCAAACTGCCACATCTACCGCCTCCTCAACCTCCTACTTCATATGGACCTCATCCTCCTAGATCATGATTATTATTTTTTATTTTTATGTATTTTATGTTATTTAAAGTCATTTCCCTATCCACTTTTGTTTGGAGAGCACTTGCCATTCTCTTAACAACATTTGGATGACATTTGCAGGGCTCTAGCCCTTTCCATGACATTTTTCCAGCCATTTTAGTGCTCCAAAGATCGGGTCCCCATTGACTTCAATGGGGTTTGGGTTCGGGGTCAAGTTCGGGTCCCGAACTCGAACTTTTTTGTGAAGTTCGGCCGAACCCGAACATCCAGGTGTCCGCTCGACTCTAACCACAACGATTTAAGTGTTTTTCTGTAATGGCTATTAGGGTTGCACGCTTGTTTTTATATTTATACTTCTGATATGTCTTACCACTTTTTTTGTATGTATGTCATATGGAGCTTGTCAGTTGTATATTGTCATGACAACCTCGCTCTGGACATTTTAAAAGAAAGCGCTTTGTTTGCTGATGTCAGTGGCCTGAGGAAGCGCGATCCTGCGCAAAATGGCCATCGCCGCTATGTGTGAACTTAATGCCATCTGCCCCCGTTACCCCTGCTATTTTGAGTGTACCCTGAATGTAATAAAGGATCACTTTTACCGAACTGCATGGGTGAGTGCCGCCTTCTTTACCTTTTACTACGGTGTCATCTGGCTTTACTTCCTAGAAAAGTCAGCAAGATGCAGAGACAGGAGCTGCTGGATGTTCCTTATGACATATTCTCATCGATATTAGATGATGTGGAAAAGGAGGAAAAGCAGATGGCAGGAGAGTGCTGGAGTTGGAGAAGTGGGTATGCCAGCAAATTGTCTCCTCACCTAACCAGCCAAACACTATACCAGCAACAGCTCCTGTTTAAAGGTACATTAGAGGTGCTGCACGGCAATTAACAATAAAGACCGACTATACAGTGCAGTCTTCATTAGCTGCGTGATTCTTCACTGCAACATGGCCGCCACCTGCCCGCAGCATGGCCGCTCTGTGTGGCCGTAAAGGCAGAGTAGCCTGGATATACCTGATTTATAGTGATTCATGAAAAATAAATTCGTAACAAATCAAATTTCTTGGTAAACTTTTCAAAATATCGCCCATCTCTAATTAACAGCATCAAGTGCCACTCTGCTAAAATCTATGAAAAAATACCTGTTTAATGGGTCACTCAAGGCAAGAACTAAAAATGTATCCTTTAGCCAAAGTCATGGAGCTTTACATGCTCCTTCACTTTGCAGTAGGACCGCAGACAGGGAAGTCATCCTTTTTTTTTGTGTTCAGGAGCACAGGCCTGGACTAAAGGGTTTGTCAGCTCCAAGGCTGGACAACCCCTTTAACCTGAGAGCTGGTTGTTATAGGTCTAGCTCCAAGACCTCAGAGAGAGGCTGATTTTGAAGGAGGAAGTTGACATCATCCTCTCATATCCCCTGCAACAGCTTCTACAGGGCAAAGAAGAGTATTACAGGCGCAATTCATATAGCTGACCCTTTAACAAATGAAGTGACCAGGTGCAAGAGTACAAGAGCTACTGCTTATTAGTAACTCTGCATCCTGGCTTGTAGAGTGGGGGATGTAGCAAGGGACCCCCTTCCATGATGTCCATGGGATGGAGATAGAGACTGTTGAAAGGAGAGAATCCCTTTAAACTTTAATAAAACTTTATTTATGTATTAGAAGTTACTGGACTAGCCATCCATCTAGTTCTAAATTGAAATCATCATCACGTTCACCTAAGATAGACTCAGCTGCAATGCTATTCTTATTGAGTTATCCACTCTTTCATATAAATCACTTGAGGACACCAGTGATATGATTTAAACACTGGCAGCAGAAGATCATATTTCCATTGATAACAATACAATTCTAAAAAAGAATTAGCAACATCAACAGTAAATAACCAGAGAAAAGAAACTTAGTATCAATGACAGATAATCTAATGTGCGTTAAAGCACATTAATATTATGTCTTAGGTAATAAAGTTTATTCTGCTTCACCCTGGATTAGAGCCCGGTCTGAAAATAGAAGTCAGCTCCTTTCCGCCTGACATTCTGACATTAAACAATGCAATATTAAATCAGTAATTCTGCAGGAAAGTACCGTATCCTCTTCAGCTTTTTTGTGTTACTTTTTACTGTATATTGTTAGTTTAGGTTTCATTTTTTTATCTTCCCTTTTTACATCAGTTGTAATTGTAGCTGTAACTACAGTATATTGCCCTAATTCATACCAACCTGTCATGGTCTTACCTTCTTGCTGTTCTCCTTCGTTTGACATGTGCTGGCGGCCATCTTGGTTTCTGGGTTTCTTGTAGCCTCCCACCCTGCGGCTTCTCCTTCCCACTGGGAGGAGCTGGATGCCTACCTCATATATATAGGAGGTCTGTGGCTTCAGTTCCTTGCTTGGTCCTCCTGTGTTCACATGCTTCTAAGACTGCTGCTGCTTCTGGTTCCTGATCCTGGCTTCGTCTGACTACCCTGCTGGTTCCTGATCCTGGCTTCGTCTGACTACCCTGCTGGTTCCTGATCCAGGCTTCGTCTGACTACCCTGCTGGTTCCTGATCCAGGCTTCGTCTGACCACCCTGCTGGTTCCTGATCCAGGCTTCGTCTGACTACCCTTCTGGTTCCTGACCTCCGGCTTCGCAAGACCCTGCTTCGGTTTAGCCATCCGTTTGGACTTTTGCCTCACAGCTTGATTTCCAATAAAGCCTTCTTATTTCCACTTATCTCTTGTTGTACGTCTGGTTCATGGTTCCATGACACAACCACTGAATGGTGCTGAATCAGGTCACCACCTAAAATCAGCCAAAATGGAATATATAGAATAATAACATTTCTTTTTCGCATATTTGGAACTTAGCTTTTTATCCCTTAATTATGCACTACTAGAACTGATGCAATAAGTGGTATAGTTAAACATGATCAACAAGTGTTTCGTATTTACAGTATTTTTCAGCCTATAAGACACACTTTTTCCCCCAAAAGTGAAAATGTTAGTGCATCTTATAGTCCGAATGCTAATAGCTGCTTCCATTATGGAAGTGGTCATTAGCATGTGGGAGGTGCATGGAGTGGTGAGTGAAGCACTGTGCGGCAGTGCTCACCCTCCCTGGTCTTCTTCCAGGCCCTGCTCTACACTTATGGTGTACAGTGTCAGGAAGTAGTGCATGTAGACGCACACTATGACCTTACACAATGTGACATCAGCTCGCAGTGCAGCGTGGGCCGGAAGAACAGCAGGGAGCAGTGAGGCCTGGATCTGCATAGTGGCAGTGCCATCTGTAGCAGGAGAGCTAAGTTTATTTTTATTTTTGTATGTCTAATCTGAGATTTGATGGGGGTCTGATCTGAGGCTGATGGGGGTCTGATTTGAAGCTGATGGAGCTTGGGCGTTCTGATCTGAGGCTGATGAACCTTGGGGGTCTGATCTGAAGGCTGAGCTTGGGGGTCTGATGAGGGTCTAATCTGAGGCCTGAAGGGGCTAGGGGGTCTGATTTTGGGGTCTGATCTGAGGTCTGATGAAGAATGGGGGTCTGATCTGAGGTCTGATGAAGAATAAAGATCTTATTGAAGAATGAAGATCTTATTTGGGGGTCTGATGTGGATTGGGGGTCTGATCTGAGGTCCTGATGAAAAATAAAAAATAACAATCTTATTTTCCTTAACCCGTTCCCGGTGCTGGCTGGGTGTCCGGCTGAGCGGAGCGGGCGCCATAGCCACAGGGTGCCTGCTTCATACAGCAGATAACCAAGGGTCATGTCCGTGACCGGTGATAATGCCGGTCGCAGACATTTAACACTTCAGATGTGAGCGCTTGCAAACCCGGAAGCACACACTTCCGGGTATGCTGTGGCTCTCTCCAGTAGCGATCAGCGGATCTAGAGCTTGTAGGAAGCAGCCCCTCTCTTAGACAATGACAAGAGGCTGCTGCATAGTGTTTCCTATGGAGACCATGTCTGGGCTCCATAGGAAACTAGTACATTTCTCATAGACTCCAATGCTAATGCATTGGAGTCTAAGTATAGAAATCTAATGATTGCTTGTTATAGTTCCCTATGGGAACATTTTTCAAAATAAAATATATATAAAAATTCTAATTATCAATTAAAAATTCAATCCAAAATAAAGATAAAAAAATATATATATATATATA
The DNA here is from genome assembly GCF_014858855.1 of Bufo gargarizans. Lineage (NCBI taxonomy): Eukaryota > Metazoa > Chordata > Amphibia > Anura > Bufonidae > Bufo > Bufo gargarizans. Next base: position 484,658 of record NW_025334170.1, on the reverse strand, counting down.
TGCATTCGGTATCGCCACATGCGAAAACAGCCATACTATAAAAATATTAAAATATTTTCCCCATATGGCAAATGAAATGAAATGAAAAAATAAGTCACTTTGTTTAGTCTCTTCATTTTCCACCAAACTATACATATATGGTATCGCAGGATTCATACTCACATTGAATATCATTAAAAAAAACGTGTAAAATTGTGATGGAATTGCTTTTTTTTTTCAATTCCACCCCATTTGGAATTTTTTCCCTGCTTCCTACTACATCATATGCAATATTATTAGAAAATACAACTTCTCCCGCAAAGAACAAGCCCTCATACGGCTATGTGAATGGAAAAATAAAAAAGTTATGGCTCTGGGAAGGCAGGGAGCGCAAATCTCAGAGGTAGAAAGGGTTAAAGAGGTTATCCAAGAACCTTTTTTAACAGACGTCTTCGAAGTGGCTGGACCCACGATGGGATTCATACTTACCTAGTCCCCACCGCTGGATTCTGGCTGCATTACTTCACAGACACCTTGACAGGTCATGGGGCTTTGGAATTCAACATCTTTTTGATAAGTGTCATGTGACCGCTGAAACCAACTACTGGCTGCAGAGGTGGCCTGTTACTGGGTATATATACAGTTGCAAGAAAATGTATGTGAACCCTTTGGAATTATATGGATTTCTGCACAAATTGGTCATAAAATGTGATCTGATCTTCATTTAAGTCACAACAATAGACAATCACAGTCTGCTTAAACTAATAACACACAAAGAATTAAATGTTACCATGTTTTTATTGAACACACCATGTAAACATTCACAGTGCAGGTGGAAAAAGTATGTGAACCCTTGGACTTAATAACTGGTTGAACCTCATTTGGCAGCAATAACTTCAACCAAACATTGCCTGTAGTTGCAGATCAGACGTGCACAACGGTGAGGAGTAATTCTTGATCATTCCTCTTTACAGAACTGTTTCAGTTCAGCAATATTCTTGGGATGTCTGGTGTGAATCTCTTTTTTGAGGTCATGCCACAGCATCTCAATCGGGTTGAGGTCAGGACTCTGACTGGGCCACTCCAGAAGGCATATTTTCTTCCTTTTAAGCCATTCTGTTGTTGATTTACTTCTACGCTTTGGGTCGTTGTCCTGTTGCGACACCCATTTTCTGTTGAGCTTCAGCTGGTGGACAGATGGCTTTAAGTTCTCCTGCAAAATGTCTTGATAAACTTGGGAATTCATTTTTCCTTCGATGATAGCAATCCGTCCAGGCCCTGACGCAGCAAAGCAGCCCCAAACCATGATGCCCCCACCACCATACTTCACAGTTGAGATGAGGTTTTGATGTTGGTGTGCTGTGCCTCTTTTTCTCCACACAGTGTTGTGTGTTTCTTCCAAACAACCCAACTTTGGTTTCATCTGTCCACAGAATATTTTGCCAGTACTGCTGTGGAACATCCAGGTGCTCTTGTGCAAACTGTAAATGTGCAGCAATGGTTTTTTTAGACAGCAGTGGCTTCCTCCCATGAAATCCATTCTTGTTTAGTGTTTTACGTATCGTAGATTCGCTAACAGGGATGTTAGCATATGCCAGAGACTTTTGTAAGTCTTTAGCCGACAGTCTAGGATTCTTCTTCAGCTCATTGAGCAGTCTGCGCTGTGCTCTTGCAGTCATCTTTACGGGACGGCTACTCCTAGGGAGAGTAGAAGCAGTGCTGAACTTAGACAATTTGTCTTACCGTGGACTGATGAACAGCAAGGTTTTTGGAGATACTTTTATAACCCTTTCCAGCATTATGCAAATCAACAATTCTTAATAGTAGGTCTTCTGAGAGCTCTTTTGTGTGAGGCATCATTCACATCAGGCAATGCTTCTTGTGAAAAGCAAACCCAGAACTGGTGTGTGTTTTTTATAGGGCAGGGCAGCTGTAACAGTACCTCCAGTCTCATCTCATTGATTGGACTCCAGTTGGCTGACACCTCACTCCAATTAGCTCTTAGAGATGTCATTAGTCAAGGGGTTCACATACTTTTTCCACCTGCACTGTTAATGTATACATGGTGTGTTCAATAAAAACATGGTAACATTTAATTATTTGTGTGCTATTAGTTTATGCAGACTGTGATTGTCTATTGTGCTGACTTAAATGAAGATCAGATTTCATTTTATGACCAATTTGTGCAGAAATCCATATAATTCCAAAGGGTTCAGATACTTTTTCTTGCAACTATATACAGTACAGACCAAAAGTTTGGACACACCTTCTCATTCAAAGAGTTTTCTTTATTTTCGTGACTATGAAAATTGTAGATTCACACTGAAGGCATCAAAACTATGAATTAACACATGTGGAATTATATACATAACAAAAAAGTGTGAAACAACTGAAAATATGTCATATTCTAGGTTCTTCAAAGTAGCCACCTTTTGCTTTGATTACTGCTTTGCACACTCTTGGCATTCTTTTGATGTGCTTCAAGAGGTAGTCACCTGAAATGGTCTTCCAACAGTCTTGAAGGAGTTCCCAGAGATGCTTAGCACTTGTTGGCCATTTTGCCTTCACTCTGCGGTCCAGCTCACCCCATTGTCCTGTTGAAAAATAAATGATGGTCCAACTAAACGCAAACCGGATGGAATAGCATGCCGCTGCAAGATGCTGTGGTAGCCATGCTGGTTCAGTATGCCTTCAATTTTGAATAAATCCCCAACAGTGTCACCAGCAAAGCACCCCCACACCATCACACCTCCTCCTCCATGCTTCACGGTGGGAACCAGGCATGTACAGTCGTGGCCAAATGTTTTGAGAATTACATAAATATTGGAAATTGGAAAAGTTGCTGCTTAAGTTTTTATAATAGCAATTTGCATATACTCCAGAGTGATCAGATTAATTGCATAGTCCTTCTTTGCCATGAAAATTAACTAGGGATGAGCGAACTCGAACTGTATAGTTCGGGTTCGTACCGAATTTTGGGGTGTCCGTGACACGGACCCGAACCCGGACATTTTCGTAAAAGTCCGGGTTCGGGTTCGGTGTTCGTCGCTTTCTTCGCGCTTTTGTGACGCTTTCTTGGCGCTTTTTGAAAGGCTGCAAAGCAGCCAATCAACAAGCGTCATACTACTTGCCCCAAGAGGCCATCACAGCCATGCCTACTATTGGCATGGCTGTGATTGGCCAGAGCACCATGTGACCCAGCCTCTATTTAAGCTGGAGTCACATAGCGCCGCCCGTCACTCTGCTCTGATTAGCGTAGGGAGAGGTTGCGGCTGCGACAGTAGGGCGAGATTAGGCAGATTAACTCCTCCAAAGGACTTGATTAACTGATCGATCTGCAGCTGTGGATCATTGAGCTGCTGATCCTCAATTGCTCACTGTTTTTAGGCTGCACAGACCGTTTGTCAGTCTCATTTTTCTGGGGTGATCGGCGGCCATTTTGTGTCTTGTGGTGCGCCAGCACAAGCTGCGACCAAGTGCATTTAACCCTCAATGGTGTGGTTGTTTTTTGGCTAAAGCCTACATCAGGGTGAAGCTGTCACACCAAGTGCATTTAACCAGCAATAGTCTGTTCATTTTTTGGCCATATACAAAATCAGGGGCAAGCTGCGCCTGTCACCAAGTGCATTTAACCCTCAATGGTGTGGTTGTTTTTTGGCTAAAGCCTACATCAGGGTGAAGCTGTCACACCAAGTGCATTTAACCAGCAATAGTCTGTTCATTTTTTGGCCATATACAAAATCAGGGGCAAGCTGCGCCTGTCACCAAGTGCATTTAACCCTCAATGGTGTGGTTGTTTTTTGGCTAAAGCCTACATCAGGGTGAAGCTGTCACACCAAGTGCATTTAACCAGCAATAGTCTGTTCATTTTTTGGCCATATACAAAATCAGGGGCAAGCTGCGCCTGTCACCAAGTGCATTTAACCCTCAATGGTGTGGTTGTTTTTTGGCTAAAGCCTACATCAGGGTGAAGCTGTCACACCAAGTGCATTTAACCAGCAATAGTCTGTTCATTTTTTGGCCATATCCCAGTCTAATTCTGTCACTAAATCCATACCGGTCACCCAGCGCCTAAATACTAGGCCTCAAATTTATATCCAGCTAAATCTGTCCCTAGTGCTGTAGCTGGGCGAGTTATTTAGTGTCCGTTCAAGCACATTTCTTGTTCTGGGTTGAAATACAATTCCCAATTTAGCAATTTCATAATTTAGTGGTTCCTGCTATATCAGAGCTCTTTGAAATCTATCCCAAAAAGGGTATATAATATTGAAGGTGCACATAGGGTCATTCAGAGTAACTTCACACACACCCGCTACTGTGTATTTCCAAGTCTAATTCTGTCACTAAATCCATACCGGTGACCCAGCGCCTAAATACTAGGCCTCAAATTTAATTCCCTCTAAATCTCTCGTTACCCACCGCTGTACTGTTGTTGCTGGGCAAGATATTTAGTGTCCGTCAAAGCACATTTTTTGTTCTGGGTTGAAGTACAATTCCCAATTTAGCAATTTCATAATTTAGTGGTTTCTGCTATATCAGAGCTATTTGAAATCTATCCCAAAAAGGGTATATAATATTGAAGGTGCACATAGGGTCATTCAGAATAACTTCACACACACCCGCTACTGTGTATTTCCAAGTCTAATTCTGTCACTAAACCCATACCTGTCACCCAGCGCCTAAATACTAGGCCTCAAATTTAAATCCCTCTAAATCTCTCGTTACCGTTGTCCTGTTGTAGCTGGGAAAGTTATTTAGTGCCCGTCAAAGCACATTTTTTGTTCTGGGTTGAAGTACAATTCCCAATTTAGCAATTTCATAATTTAGTGGTTCCTGCTATATCAGAGCTATTTGAAATCTATCCCAAAAAGGGTATATAATATTGAAGGTGCACATAGGGTCATTCAGAATAACTTCACACACACCCGCTACTGTGTATTTCCAAGTCTAATTCTGTCACTAAATCCATACCGGTGACCCAGCGCCTAAATACTAGGCCTCAAATTTAATTCCCTCTAAATCTCTCGTTACCCACCGCTGTACTGTTGTTGCTGGGCAAGATATTTAGTGTCCGTCAAAGCACATTTTTTGTTCTGGGTTGAAGTACAATTCCCAATTTAGCAATTTCATAATTTAGTGGTTTCTGCTATATCAGAGCTATTTGAAATCTATCCCTAAAAGGGTATATAATATTGAAGGTGCACATAGGGTCATTCAGAATAACTTCACACACACCCGCTACTGTGTATTTCCAAGTCTAATTCTGTCACTAAACCCATACCTGTCACCCAGCGCCTAAATACTAGGCCTCAAATTTAAATCCCTCTAAATCTCTCGTTACCCACCGCTGTACTGTTGTTGCTGGGCAAGATATTTAGTGTCCGTCAAAGCACATTTTTTGTTCTGGGTTGAAGTACAATTCCCAATTTAGCAATTTCATAATTTAGTGGTTTCTGCTATATCAGAGCTATTTGAAATCTATCCCTAAAAGGGTATATAATATTCAAGGTGCACATTGGGTCATTCAGAATAACTTCACACACACGCTTCTGTGCATTTCCAAGTCTAATTCTGTCACTAAATCCATACCGGTGACCCAGCGCCTAAATACTAGGCCTCAAATTTAAATCCCTCTAAATCTCTCGTTACCCACCGCTGTACTGTTGTTGCTGGGCAAGATATTTAGTGTCCGTCAAAGCACATTTTTTGTTCTGGGTTGAAGTACAATTCCCAATTTAGCAATTTCATAATTTAGTGGTTTCTGCTATATCAGAGCTATTTGAAATCTATCCCAAAAAGGGTATATAATATTGAAGGTGCACATAGGGTCATTCAGAATAACTTCACACACACCCGCTACTGTGTATTTCCAAGTCTAATTCTGTCACTAAACCCATACCTGTCACCCAGCGCCTAAATACTAGGCCTCAAATTTAAATCCCTCTAAATCTCTCGTTACCCACCGCTGTACTGTTGTTGCTGTCCAAGATATTTAGTGTCCGTCAAAGCACATTTTTTGTTCTGGGTTGAAGTACAATTCCCAATTTAGCAATTTCATAATTTAGTGGTTTCTGCTATATCAGAGCTATTTGAAATCTATCCCTAAAAGGGTATATAATATTCAAGGTGCACATTGGGTCATTCAGAATAACTTCACACACACGCTTCTGTGCATTTCCAAGTCTAATTCTGTCACTAAATCCATACCGGTGACCCAGCGCCTAAATACTAGGCCTCAAATTTAAATCCCTCTAAATCTCTCGTTACCCACCGCTGTACTGTTGTTGCTGGGCAAGATATTTAGTGTCCGTCAAAGCACATTTTTTGTTCTGGGTTGAAGTACAATTCCCAATTTAGCAATTTCATAATTTAGTGGTTTCTGCTATATCAGAGCTATTTGAAATCTATCCCTAAAAGGGTATATAATATTCAAGGTGCACATTGGGTCATTCAGAATAACTTCACACACACCCGCTACTGTGTATTTCCAAGTCTAATTCTGTCACTAAACCCATACCTGTCACCCAGCGCCTAAATACTAGGCCTCAAATTTATATCCTGCTAAATCTCTCGTTAACGCTGTCCTGTTGTGGCTGGGAAAGTTATTTAGTGTCCGTCAAAGCACATTTTTTGTTCTGGGTTGAAATACAATTCCCAATTTAGCAATTTAAAAATTTAGTGGTTTCTGCTGTATCAGAGCTATTTGAAATCTATCCCTAAAAGGGTATATAATATTCAAGGTGCACATAGGGTCATTCAGAATAACTTCACACACCCGCTACTGTGCATTTCCAAGTCTAATTCTGTCACTAAACCCATACCTGTCACCCAGCGCCTAAATACTAGGCCTCAAATTCATATCCAGCTAAATCTGTCGTTAGTGCTGTAGCTGGGCGAGTTATTTAGTGTCCGTTCAAGCACATTTCTTGTTCTGGGTTGAAATACAATTCCCAATTTAGCAATTTCATAATTTAGTGGTTTCTGCTATATCAGAGCTATTTGAAATCTATCCCTAAAAGGGTATATAATATTGAAGGTGCACATAGGGTCATTCAGAATAACTTCACACACACGCTACTGTGCATTTCCAAGTCTAATTCTGTCACTAAATCCATACCGGTCACCCAGCGCCTAAATACTAGGCCTCAAACGCAGCCGCCTGTCTACAGCCAATGTGGACAAGCTGACGTTCATAAAAATGAACCAGGCATGGATCCCACAGGATCTGTCCGTCCCTTGTCCAGATTAGACATTAACTACCTCCCCTTAACCATATATTATTGGACTCCAGGGCACTTCCTCATTCAATCCTATTTTTATTTTCATTTTACCATTATATTGCGAGGCTACCCAAAGTTGAATGAACCTCTCCTCTGTCTGGGTGCCGGGGCCTAAATATATGCCAATGGACTGTTCCAATGTTGGGTGACGTGAAGCCTGATTCTCTGCTATAACATGCAGACTGATTCTCTGCTGACATGAAGCCAGATCCTCTGTTACGGGACCTCTCTCCTCTGCCTGTGTGCTGGGCCTAAATTTATGAAAATGGACTCTTACAGTGGTGGGTGACGTGAAGCCTGATTCTCTGCTATGATATGAAGACTGATTCTCTGCTGACATGAAGCCAGATTGTCTGTTACGGGACCTCTCTCCTCTGCCTGGGTGCTGGGCCTAAATATATGCCAATGGACTGTTGCAGTGGTGGCTGACGTGAAGCCTCATTCTCTGCTATGACATGCAGACTGATTCTCTGCTGACATGAAGCCAGATTGTCTGTTACGGGACCTCTCTCCTCTGCCTGGGTGCTGGGTAGTGTTGAGCGCGAATATTCGAAAAGCAAATTTTTTTCGCGAATATCGCAACTTCGCGATTTCGCGAATATTTTGAATATAGTGCTATATATTCGTAAAAACGAATATTTGTTTTTTGTTTTTTCCCCCCCCCACAAAATTACAGTACACATATAATTGATTGTTTCCCAAAGGTCCAACAGCTCAGATCTTACTCACATTGCCTAGAAAGTGATTGAGGCGCGAATCTTCGTAAGGCGATGTTATTAGCGCACATGCGAATATCGGCACGTCCCAGAACAGAGGCAAAGGGCTTTGCATTCATACATTAGTGAATTGAGTTGCGAATCTTCGTAAGGCGATTTTATTAGCGCACATGCGAATATCGGCACGTCCCAGAACAGAGGCAAAGGGCTTTGCATTCATACATTAGTGAATTGAGTTGCGAATCTTCGTAAGGCGATTTTATTAGCGCACATGCGAATATCGGCACGTCCCAGAACAGAGGCAAAGGGCTTTGCATTCATACATTAGTGAATTGAGTTGCGAATCTTCGTAAGGCGAGTTTATTAGCGCACATGCGAATATCGGCACGTCCCAGAACAGAGGCAAAGGGCTTTGCATTCATACATTAGTGAATTGAGTTGCGAATCTTCGTAAGGCGAGTTTATTAGCGCACATGCGAATATCGGCACGTCCCAGAACAGAGGCAAAGGGCTTTGCATTCATACATTAGTGAATTGAGTTGCGAATCTTCGTAAGGCGATTTTATTAGCGCACATGCGAATATCGGCACGTCCCAGAACAGAGGCAAAGGGCTTTGCATTCATACATTAGTGAATTGAGTTGCGAATCTTCGTAAGGCGAGTTTATTAGCGCACATGCGAATATCGGCACGTCCCAGAACAGAGGCAAAGGGCTTTGCATTCATACATTAGTGAATTGAGTTGCGAATCTTCGTAAGGCGATTTTATTAGCGCACATGCGAATATCTACACTTGTCCCAGAACAGAGGCAAAGGGCTTTGCATTCATACATTAGTGATTGAATTGAGCTGCGAATCTTCGTAAGGCGATTTTATTAACGCAAATGCAAATATCTACACTTGTCCCCAGAACAGAGAGGCAAAGGCCTGTGCATTCATATAGTATAGCACCATATTCGCGAATACGTAGAACTTCGTAAAATTCGATTTACGAATATTCGTATTTTTTATTTTACTTTCCACCTTACAGATTACATTGATCTGTACTCTGTCAACTACTGTCATCACCCCCCACTGTATCTCGATTGATTCCCAAAAGTCTCACATTCCCTAGAAAGTGATTGAGGTGCGAATCTTCGTAAGGCGATTTTATTAGCGCACATGCGAATATCTACACTTGTCCCAGAACAGAGGCAAAGGGCATTGCATTCATACATTAGTGATTGAATTGAGTTGCGAATCTTCGTAAGGCGATTTCATTAGCGCACATGTGAATTTTGCATAGCATATGTATTATGCGATAATTCGAATTATCGCATATGCGAAATAATAACGAATTTGAATAATCGCGAATATTTTAAGAATATTCTTTTGAATATTCACAAAATTTCGCGAATTCGAATATGGGACATGCCGCTCAACACTAGTGCTGGGCCTAAATTTATGACAATGGACTGTTGCAGTGGTGGCTGACGTGAAGCCTCATTCTCTGCTATGACATGCAGACTGATTCTCTCTCTGCTGACATGAAGCCAGATTCTCTGTTACGGGACCTCTCTCCTCTGCCTGTGTGTGTGCTGGGCCTAAATATATGCCAATGGACTGTTGCAGTGGTGGCTGACGTGAAGCCTCATTCTCTGCTATGACATGCAGACTAATTCTCTGCTGACATGAAGACAGATTCTCTGTTACGGGACCTCTCTCCTCTGCCTGGGTGCCGGGGCCTAAATATCTGAGAATGGACTGTTCCAGTGGTGGGTGACGGGAAGCCAGATTCTCTGCTATGGAACCTCTCTCCAATTGATTTTGGTTAATTTTTATTTATTTAATTTTTATTTTAATTCATTTCCCTATCCACATTTGTTTGCAGGGGATTTACCTACATGTTGCTGCCTTTTGCAGCCCTCTAGCTCTTTCCTGGGCTGTTTTACAGCCTTTTTAGTGCCGAAAAGTTCGGGTCCCCATTGACTTCAATGGGGTTCGGGTTCGGGACGAAGTTCGGATCGGGTTCGGATCCCGAACCCGAACATTTCCGGGATGTTCGGCCGAACTTCTCGAACCCGAACATCCAGGTGTTCGCTCAACTCTAAAATTAACTTAATCCCCAAAAAAACTTTCCACTGCATTTCATTGCTGTCATTAAAGGACCTGCTGAGATCATTTCAGTGATCGTCTTGTTAACTCAGGTGAGAATGTTGACGAGCACAAGGCTGGAGATCATTATGTCAGGCTGATTGGGTTAAAATGGCAGACTTGACCTGTTAAAGGGAGGGAGATGCTTGAAATCATTGTTCTTCCATTGTTAACCATGGTGACTGCAAAGAAACGCGTGCAGCCATCATTGCGTTGCATAAAAATGGCTTCACAGGCAAGGATATTGTGGCTACTAAGATTGCACCTCAATCAACAATTTATAGGATCATCAAGAACTTCAAGGAAAGAGGTTCAATTCTTGTTAAGAAGGCTTCAGGGCATCCAAGAAAGTCCAGCAAGCGCCAGGATCGTCTCCTAAAGAGGATTCAGCTGCGGGATCGGAGTGCCACCAGTGCAGAGCTTGCTCAGGAAGGGCAGCAGGCAGGTGTGAGCGCATTTGCACGCACAGTGAGGCGAAGACTTTTGGAAGATGGCCTGGTGTCAAGAAGGGCAGCAAGGAAGCCACTTCTCTCCCAAAAAAACATCAGGGACAGATTAATCTTCTGAAGAAAATATAGTGAATGGACTGCTGAGGACTGGGGCAAAGTCATATTCTCCGATGAAGCCTCTTTCCGATTGTTTGGGGCATCAGGAAAAAGGCTTGTCCGGAGAGGAAAAGGTGAGCGCTACCATCAGTCCTGTGTCATGCCAACAGTAAAGCATCCTGAGACCATTCATGTGTGGGGTTGCTTCTCATCCAAGGGAGTGGGCTCACTCACAATTTTGCCCAAAAACACAGCCATGAATAAAGAATGGTACCAAAACACCCTCCAACAGCAACTTCTTCCAACAATCCAACAACAGTTTGGTGAAGAACAGTGCATTTTCCAGCACGATGGAGCACCGTGCCATAAGGCAAAAGTGATAACTAAGTGGCTCGGGGACCAAAACGTTGATATTTTGAGTCTATGGCCTGGAAACTCCCTAGATCTTAATCCCATTGAGAACTTGTGGTCAATCCTCAAGAGGCGGGTGGACAAACAAAAACCCACAAATTCTGACAAACTTCAAGAAGTGATTATGAAAGAATGGGTTGCTATCAGTCAGGAATTGGCCCAGAAGTTGATTGAGAGCATGCCCAGTCGAACTGCAGAGGTCCTGAAAAAGAAGGGCCAACACTGCAAATACTGACTCTTTGCATAAATGTCATGTAATTGTCGATAAAAGCTTTTGAAACGTATGAAGTGCGTGTAATTATATTTCACTACATCACAGAAACAACTGAAACAAAGATCTAAAAGCAGTTTAGCAGCAAACTTTGTGAAAACTAATATTTGTGTCATTCTCAGTCTCATATTTCACTAACTTGTGACAAAAAATAAAAAATTCTAGGAACTCGCCATGCCCCTCACGGAATACCTTGGGGTGTCTACTTTCCAAAATGGGGTCACTTGTGGGGTAGTTGTACTGCCCTGGCATTTTAGGGGCCCTAATGCATGAGAAGTAGTTTGAAATCAAAATGTGTAAAAAAAATGCCCTGTGAAATCCTAAAGGTGCTCTTTGGAATGTGGGCCCCTTTGCCCACCTAGGCTGCAAAAAAGTGTCACACATGTGGTATCGCCGTACTCAGGCAATGTGTTTTGGGGTGTCATTCTACATATACCCATGCTGGGTGAGATAAATATCTCGGTCAAATGCCAACTTTGTATAGAAAAATGGGAAAAGTTGTCTTTTGCCGAGATATTTCTCGCTTGTGTTCAGCCTGACATGGGCTTCGGGCAGAGTCTATGCGCGCCATACTGGACAGGAGGCATTTCTCGGTATTCAGGATTTGGCCTTCTGGAATTCATAACTCAATCATATTTGGTGTCTGTATGACTGGGACGAGGCGACTCAGATTATGGGATCATACTTATACTCGCAGTCCCCGTCACACGGCGAGAAATCACTGTGATTCATATTGATACATCGGTCAGCCTTGTGGGAAGGTGGGGCAAAAACCTGAATAATATCAGACGTCCCAGAAGGCCGTACCGAAAGGAGGGAGGTTCTCTCACAGCCCACCCCTCGCCTGAGGGGGGATAAAAATGGGTGTTTGGGAACAGGTAATTGTCAGCCACTTTGGGGATCCACATTGTTTGCAGTGACTGCCCATATCTTCAGCTGTCCCCACAGCCGGAATATAACTGCTGCATCTCAGTAAGCCAATATTTTGTATTTTAACCCTTTTATTTTATCTGTTTTACTGCATTGTTATTGTATGTATATTTTTTATCTTTTATTTGACACTTTCTTTTTGTATTGCACTGCACTATTGTGTATTAAATTTAAAAAAATTTATAATTTCCTTCCTTGTGGTCTTATAGAACTTTAATAACGGAATAACGTTACCAGTAGTGTTTCAGAGGATTTTAGGTCCCATATAGATAACTTGTGTTACGGTGTAAAATTTGGCTTGAGAGAATATCTGAGTATAGGCCCCTATTGCCTTATAGTATAGGTGGTGGCAGCTATTGTGATAGAAAATATTGGGGTGTTAGAATCTTAGGGGAGTAAGTTAGCATAATTCCGTCATCTAGAATAGGTGGGTGGGAATTTCTGTGGTAACTTGATGAGCTCACTAGTATAATTCACACACTGTAGCTCCAGAAATTAATTATGCTAATCATTAATTTATCATTCTAAGTGGGCTGGTCCTAGGGTGGAAATATAAAATATCATACTCTGTGCTGCCTGAGGACAAAGAGGAAGTACATACCATATATTTCTGTTCTGAATGTTCATAACATTATATATTATGGTACACAATACCATTTTACATCCTTCTAATTATTGATTCATGGATCCACAAATCAGAGAGAAGCAGCTCAAAAGGTTGTATTCTGCAACTTGCTGACAAACTAGGTTTTTACACTTTGCTCATCTGTACTATTCACCATGTGATATTCAAAGAGAAGGAAACCTAAGGTCAACACAAAGAGCAGACAATATTGATTAATGGACTGTGGGAGAATTCCATTCCAGAGAACATGACAGTAGTTTATTCCCTATGTAACACTGAGAACAATGAACCGTTAGTTATAATAATAACAACCGTGGGTTCATGTAAGCCTACATTCTGAAATGGTGAAAGCAAAGCAATTATATCAGTGTAAAATATAATACTATATCAGAAAAGACAATGAATCTTGTGTATTCATACATTAGTGGCAATATTATAGCTGCCATCGTACTGTAACTGTAAGGACTGTATTTGAAAGTGCACTGTTCGTAGATGGTTCAGAGATTACCATAAGTTCTTTGCTTCGTCTTCACTGCCAGAAGTGATGTAATACAACTAGAGATGAACAAAGTGTTCAGAAATTTGATTTGGTCGCTTTACTAAATTTCTTTAAAAAATGTACTTCAATTCATAATTAATTTGTCACCAAGCATGTTAAGTCAGGTATATCCTGGCCTGTAGTTAAACTTTAGAGAGAACGTATCCTGGTGTACATCACTGTGCAGTGCAGCGACATGCATAGCTAGTCCTTTCTGGTAGACAGACAGTTACTATGTGTCTAAATGACAGGAAGGTCACATATATGGCCGTGCACATGATCGTGCAGGCCACCAACATTCCTAGCTAATCACTAGCTAAACAAAATAAAAAATACAGCATCCATTAATAAAGAAAAAAATGCATTCCCCTGCAGATGTCCCAGTGTTTCTTTAGTGCAGGCATCCTCAAACTGCGGCCCTCCAGCTGTTGCAAAACTACAACTCCCAGCATGCCCGAACAGCCTACAGCAGGGCATTGTGGGAGCTGTAGTTTTACAACAGCTAGATGGCCGCAGTTTGAGGATGCCTGCTTTAGTGCTTTAGTGGAACAAAATAAGGACATAGAGGCAGCACCAATAAAGTAGTTGAGGGAAAAAAAGGTTCTTTTAATCCATGTTATGTCAGTGCAAACATATGTGTTTGAATCCCTTCTGTTTGATGAAGAATGACTGTGCATCACTATTAGGCCTCATGCACACAACCGTTTTTTTTAAGGTCCGCAAAAACGGGGTCCGTAGGTCCGTGATCCGCGACCGTTTTTTCGTCCGTGGGTCTTCCTTGATTTTTGGAGCATCCACGGACATGAAAAATGAAAAAAATCTAAGTCAAGTTTGCCATTAAAATGATAGGAAAAAACGGACACGGACGTGGATGACAATCTTGTGTGCATCCGTGTTTTTTCACGGACCCATTGACTTGAATGGGTCCGTGAACCGTTGGCCGTGAAAAAAATAGGACAGGTCATATTTTTATCACGGCCAGGAAACACGGATCACGGATGCGGCTGCCAAACGGTGCATTTTCCGATTTTTCCACGGACCCATTGAAAGTCAATGGGCCCGCGAAAAAAAAAACGGAAAACGGCACAACGGCCACGGATGCACACAACGGTCGCATGTGCATGAGACCTTAGGCTAGTTCACACTTCACTTTTTTGGTCAGTAATTGTCAGCCGAAAACAGGTACAGGTCAAACCCACAGAACAGGTGCAGATCTATTCATAACTGACCAAATAACAGAAGTGTGAACTCCGCCTTACAGGTCAATGTTAGCGCCAGGTCTAATTTATCACCGTAGACTTAACTGTATAGGGATTAAACATTCAATGAGTGGCACCATGACAGTGCGGAGGGTGTCAGCAGTAAGTCTGAGTTCACATCACAGTTTATTTTTCCATACTCCTGATCTGTCAGAAAAACATCCCAAAAAAGCAGATCCTGTAGTTTGAGCATCCACCTTCACACCGTCAGTATTTAGTCAGCATTTGGTCAGCTTTTGATCAGTATTAGTAAGGCACAAACAGGAGTGGGTCCAAAACAGAGATAACGTGATGGAACTATTTGCATGTCTTCTGTGTTTTGGACCCACTCCTGCTTTTAGCTTCCAAATAATCAAATTCTGATGCAAAATACTGACCGTGTGATAGAGGCCTCCTGGATGCTCAAATGACAGGACCCATTATTTTTTTTCATGTTCTGATGGATCAAAAGAACAGAAAAATAAACAGTGATGTCAAGATGACCAAACAGGGACACTGGTGGCCCCGTAATAGACTGGTGAGGGTGGCAACAGCATAAAGATTTACAATAGTGTCTCCGTAACACAGTGGCGAGGGTGGCAACAGCATGAGGAGTCACAATAGGACTGTAGTATCAGTAACTTGGCCAGGTGCACGTTCAGCTTCTGCGCCGTTGGATGAGTGCACACATACTGTTGTCTCTTTGCAATCTCCTTGGTGATTGATTGCTGGCAAAACACGTGACAATGAGTAGGAGAAGCATCAGGAGCAAAAGACGAAGGGAAGAAAGGACAGCTTCCTTCTGCTGAGGTTGAGGACCCCTGACTGCTGGAGAAGGCTGGAGGGCCACTGGGAATTGCAGCGATTGCTGCATCAGGCTGTACAACTACACTAGTGCCATGGTTTTCCCATGCCATTTTATGGTGATGCTCCATGTGTTGATGCAGGACCATGGTGCCAATATTATAGCACCCTGACCATGTTTTATCTTCGGCCCACATATCCTGCATACTGCCACGCTTACATCCTTCAGCTACTTGATAAACAGTTCCCACTCTGCCGAGTATGGCATTTTACCCCCTGACTGCCTGCAGCTCCCTTTATAAACCCGTGCACCGGGTTTCCTGACAGGTAGGCCTCTGAGTAACAGATGGTGTACCCCCAGCAGGTTTGGCTCCGGATCTCCCACTGCTTCCACCAAACTGGCTCATCAGCACACTGCCACCTTGCTGCTGTCTCCTGGGCCTGCTGCCACCCTCACCCCCTGATGATGATGCCCTCTCTTCACCCGGCTCCCAAATGCGATCGGACACATCATCATCCACTAATGTCTGTTCGGCACTTATGTCACATTCATCAGTCTCATAGCCACATCTCTGACTGATCGCAGCATGTGTTTCCACCCGACTGTCATCATCACTAGCTGTACGCCTAAGAGAGGATTAACGAGGTACATGCGCCTATATATTAGACTGGCTGTTGAGACTAAGTCAGATGCACAGTCCGTCTATGTACTACAGAACAGATTAAGTATAAATGGCCCAGCAGATGAAATATATAAAGGTGCCTTATATTACACCACTTGTTGACAGTGAGTCCGATGCACCATACGTCTATGTATAACTGACCAGATTAATTATTAATGGTGCAGCAGATTACCTAGGTACACACACTTTTATATTAGACCAGCTGTTGAGAATAAGTCTGATGCACAGTCAGTCTATGTATAACAGAAAAGATGAAGAATGAATGGCACAGCAGTGGACCAAGATGCACAGAGCGATTACACCGAGCCTGCACTGTCCCCAAAGTCTCCCTATGATCTCGCTACAGTGTCTGAAAACTCTTGGCTGTAATAGCCTGTCTGCATTCACTACATACTGCACCACATACATGCGTGTGATGTATGTGGTGCAGCGTGTGATGTGTGTGGGGCAGCATGTGATGTATACATGCGTGTGATGTATGTGGTGCAGCGTGTGATGTGTGTGGGGCAGAGTGTGATGTGTGTGGAGCAGCGTGTGATGTATACATGTGTGTGATGTATGTGGTGCAGCGTGTGATGTGTGTGGGGCAGAGTGTGATGTGTGTGGAGCAGCGTGTGATGTATACATGCGTGTGATGTATGTGGTGCAGCGTGTGATGTGTGTGGGGCAGCATGTGATGTATACATGCGTGTGATGTATGTGGTGCAGCGTGTGATGTGTGTGGGGCAGAGTGTGATGTGTGTGGAGCAGCGTGTGATGTATACATGTGTGTGATGTATGTGGTGCAGCGTGTGATGTGTGTGGGGCAGAGTGTGATGTGTGTGGAGCAGCGTGTGATGTATACATGTGTGTGATGTATGTGGTGCAGCGTGTGATGTGTGTGGGGCAGAGTGTGATGTATGTAGTGCAGTGTGTGATGTGTGTGGGGCAGCGTGTGATGTATACATGTGTGATGTATGTAGTGCAGTGTGGGGCAGCGTGTGATGTGTGTGGGGCAGAGTGTGATGTGTGTGGAGCAGCGTGTGATGTATACATGTGTGTGATGTATGTGGTGCAGCGTGTGATGTGTGTGGGGCAGAGTGTGATGTATGTAGTGCAGTGTGTGATGTGTGTGGGGCAGCGTGTGATGTATACATGTGTGATGTATGTAGTGTAGTGTGTGATGTATGTAGTTCAGAGTGTTAAGTATACGTGTGTGTGATGTATGTAGTGTAGTGTACATCACACACTGCACTACATACATCACACACATCTATACATTACACTCTACAGTCACCTTGTTCTGCATCCATCTTCATGTTCGGGCCCAGTCTTTAGCTCCACCGCCACCAGGGTCCTTGTGCAGCGTGCCCGACACTCCTTCCAGCGCCCGCCGGCTTCCCCTTCTGCAGGACCTGTATCACTCCTGCGCCCGCCCAAACTAATAGCAAAGCTCCTTGCTATCCAGAGCTTTCCTATTGGTTATTGCGGGCACAGGCAGCATCGCTGCGCAGCCTGTGCCGTTCACAGCGCGCCATATACTGATGAAAAGTTCACACGAGTGTCTCCAGAGGATGCGTTGCGGCAAACCCGCGCGAGTAGGTACCCAATTGCAGGCAGTTTTGACTGCAATTGTGTTCTGTTGTTCAGTTTTTATCACGTGGGTGCAATGTGTTTTGCACGCGCATGATAACAAAACTGACTGTGGCACCCAGACCCGGACTTCTTCTCTGAAGTTCAGGTTTGGGTTCGGTGTTGTGTAGATGTTATTATTTTCCCTTATAACATGGTTATAAGGGAAAATAATAGCATTCTTTAATACAGAAAGCTTAGTAGGTGGTCAATTGAGGGTTCAAAAATAATTAACTCACCTTCTCCTCTTGATCGCATAGCTGCCGGTCTCTTCTTACTTCTTTAATCATGAGCTGCCGGCTAAAGGACCTATGGTGATGTCAGGTCACATGGTCCAATCACATGGTCCATCACCACGGTGATGGATCATGCCCCATTCTGATTTTCACGCAACGCATACGTTCACCTCCCGCATTGCACCCGCGCGGAAATCTCGCCCATGTGAACTCAGCCTAATAGTTGTCCTGTGGACATATTCTTTCACCTGAGCTGTTGAACTCTGCAGCAAATCCAGAGTGACCACGGGCCTCTTGGCTGGTTCTCTAATTAGGGCTTTCCATGCCTGGGCTGTCAGTTTTGGTGGATTGTGCTCCATGTTCAGGAGCTTGGGATATTTTTTTTTATTACCTAACCCTGCTTTAAAGGGACACTGACAGGCCGAATAAGCATAATTAGCTGTACATATGCATGCACAGGTCTTCTATTGTGTAATAAAAACATACAAGTCTAACCCCTGTCCACCTTATGAAGACTGTAAAATGATGTTTTATAACCTGATAGAATTGCTCGTCTTTCTGCCCAAGGGGCGGCGTTTCAGCTTTACTTCTACCCAGGCAGCCTCCCCCAACCGCCGCTCTGAAGCGCCGCCCAGCTCATCAATATTCACTTCGCTGGGCGGCTTCTGCGCTGCTGAGAAAAGTGCCCGGCGCAGGCGCAGAACGCAGAGGCTGAAGCGTCCTCAAAGAAGCAGAGGGGACGCAGGCGCGATGTAATCCCGGCCAGTGAGGGTGACGGGCGCATGCGCCGGATCTCGGAACGTCGGGGACAGCAGAAGCCGCCCAGCGAAGTGAATATTGATGAGCTGGGCGGCGCTTCAGAACGGCGGTTGGGGGGAGGCTGCCTGGGCAGAAGTAAAGCTGAAACGCCGCCCCTTGGGCAGAAAGACGAGCAATTCTATCAGGTTATAAAACATCATTTTACAGTCTTCATAAGGTGGACAGGGGTTAGGGTACTTTCACACTTGGGCACAGAGATCCGGCAAGCAGTTCCGTCGCCGGAACTGCCTGCCGGATCAGGCAAAATGTATGCCAACTGATGGCATTAGTAAGACTAATCAGGATCCTGATCAGTCTTAAAAATGCCTGATCAGTCGAAAAAATTCATTGAAATGCCGGTCTTTCCGGTGTCATCCGGCAAAATGGATCCGGCATTAATTTTCTTCACCTTTTTTTCAGTCTGCGCATGCGCAGAACGGAAGGACGGATCCGGCATTCTGAATGCCGGATCTGGCACTAATACATTCCTATGGGAAAAAATGCCGGATCCGGCATTCAGGCAAGTCTTCAGTTTTTTTCGCCGGAGATAAAACCGTAGCATGCTGCGGTTTTCTCTTTTGCCTGATCAGTCAAAACAACTGAACTGAAGACATCCTGATGCATCCTGAACGGATTACTCTCCATTCAGAATGCATGGGGATATGACGGATCAGTTCTTTTCCGGTATAGAGCCCCTGTGACGGAACTCTATGCCGGAAAAGAAAAACGCAAGTGTGAAAGTACCCTTAGACTTATATGTTTTTATTACACAATAGAAGACTTGTGCATACATATATACAGCTAATTATGCTTATTCGGCCTGTCAGTGTCCCTTTAAGCTTCTCCACAACTTTATCCCTGACCTGTTGGGTTTTGCTATTTGATCACTAATGTTGGCTAACAAACCGCTGAGGCCTTCACAGAACTACTGTAGTTATACTAAGAATGAATTACACACAGGTGGACTCTATTTACTAAGTTGGTGACTGCAGGCAATTGGTCACACTAGATTTTATTTAGAAGTAGCAAAATACAGGGAGCAGAATACAAATGCATGATTCAGATTTTATTTATAAAACAAATTCTAAATCATCCTTTCTTTCTTTCTTTCTTTCTTTCTTCTTCCTTCCATATAGGGGTATAAAATCCATGGTGTCTCAACATATAGTGGGCAGTAAAGGGGTGAGGTGGGGTTGCAGGGGCAGTATTAGGGCCTAACAGTTCATGGTAGCTCATCTTCCTCTCAGTTGGTGGCAGGTGGAGAGATTGGGCAGCGAACTCCACAGTAGCCTCCTCCTCCCCCCAGTAGGATGTGGAGTTTCCTCTTGTAATATATAGAGGTAAAATCTGGGATGTGAGTGGAGAGTCTCTAGAAGTAAGTGGCCCTCACAGGTGAGTATTTGCTACAGTGTAGCAGGAAGTGGGTCTCATCCTCCAGGGCCCTCTGCACACAGTGCTGGCACAGTCTGTTCTCCCGCGGCTTGTATGTCTGCCTGTGAAAGTAGCCTTATCAAGGTCTTTGTTCTCGAACAGGTGATGGAGGGTAATTTCCGGGTGTTGTGCCAGTTTTATATTTGGAATTTGTGTAATATCGGCGGCTAGCACAGTGTTGATCTGCTGGGTTATACAGGGGGAAATGCCTTTCCTTGGAAGCAGGACAGACATGAATATTTTTGGCTGGGTAACCTTTACTAATTGTAGCAGTTGGTTGGCCGTGCCCTCTTTCTGCATATCATTTGTGCTGGTGTGTAGGGTGAGGGGTTTAGGGAAAATACGGAATATTATTAATCACCTCTGCTGCTTGTGTAATGGTCGAGCAGCGGATTTTTGTTTCCCAGGAAAGAGTCTTTGTGTTGAGGTACTTTCCATTGGAGTCTATCAGGGGCGTAGCTAGAAATGCATGGGTCCCATAGCAAAATATTTTTATGGGCCCCCCCCCCACACACATCTATCGGGCCCCCCACCACCCCTTCCAGAGCTCCTACCCAAACACCCATCCTAGATCTCCCACCGCCATGAGCAGTTTCACACTTGCGGCAGGACGGATCCGACAGGCTGTTCAGCCTGTTGGATCCGTCCTGCTGCTATTTTGCCGTGCCTATAATGGGAACGGGAACGGAGCTCCGGTGCAGCACGGCAGTGTGCGGTGAAAGGCTGGCGGCCGAAAAGTACTGCAAGTCCGACTTTTTCGTCCGGTGGCCTCTCACCGCGCTGTGCCGTGCTGCGCCGGAGCTCCGCCCCATCCCCATTATAGTCAATGGGGACGGAGCAGCGGTCCAGCAAAAAAGCGGCAGGATGGATCCGACAGGGTGAACAGCTTGCCGGATCCATCCTGCCGCAAGTGTAAAAGTACCCGTAGTCTGTCATATAAGGGGGGGGGGGGGGAGAAACTCCAGAACTAGAGTGTGCCCCCTAAAAGAAGGAAGGGGCGCCCTCCTTATCACTGCAGGCATCTCTTTTTAACTTCAGATCATCAGACTCTCACTAATTACAGCACACACCCCTGTAGTGTCCACCATCAGACAGGGGAGGGAAGAAACCCCAGAACTAGAGTGTGGCCCCCAAAAGAAGGAAGGGGCGCCCTCCTTATCACTGCTGGCATCTCTTTTTAACTTCAGAACATCAGACTCTCACTAATTACAGCACACACCCCTGTACTGTCCACCATCAGACAGGGGAGGGAAGAAAAGAAACCCCAGAACTAGAGTGTCAGTGTGCCCCCTAAGTTGTGGGGGCACACTCTAGTTCTGGGGTTTCTTCCCTCCCCTGTCTGATGGTGGACACTAGAGGGTGTGTGCTGTAAATTTGTAATTAGTGAGAGTCTGATAATCTGAATTCTGGAGTTAAAAAGAGCTGCCTGCAGACCTGCAATGATAAGGAGAGCACCCCTTGCTTCTCTTGGGGGCCCCACTCTGCAGGCAGCTCTTTTTAACTTCAGAATTCAGATCAAGTATCTCATAGTTATCACAAGTTCTCACTGCCTACCTCATTTGTGCGGCTTGCCTGCTCCTGACTCCTCCCCAGCCAGGCCCGAGCCGGCCTGGGCCACGGACAGACAGCCCACTAATTGTGCCTGCCCTCGGCCCTCCCCTAGCCTGCCGTGCAGCTCCCAATGGATTCCGGAAGTTACTTAGGATTCCAATTTCCTGTGCTGTGGCGCTGGTGCCTGGCTCCGCCTCCGTCCCTCAGGTACGCCCCCGTTCCGGCCCCTCCACCGCTTACCTCATCTGCTGCTCGTGCGGCCGTGCGCCCTGCTCCAGTCTGACTCCTTCTCCCCAGCCAGGCCCGAGCCGCAGACCGCCCGCGCCCCGCCCACTGTAGTGGGCGGGCGGTCCGCGGCTCGGGCCTGGCGGCCTGTGTGTGTTAATAAAAATAAATAAAAAAATCAACAGAAGGCGGCCTGGACGGGCCCCCAGTGGAGTAGGGCCCCATAGCCACTGCTATGGCGATCCCTACACCACTAGAGTCTATAATAAGGACAATGTCCGGGCATGGTGATTGATAAGGGTCATTTGTTCTCTGTATAGGGGTGGTTTCTGGGGTGTTGGGTGATTTGTTTGTGGGGTTCCGGTGACTCTGGCTGTTACTGGTTTCTGGTAAATTCATTTTTGGGGCATCTATATAATATAATAATAAAATTTATTTATATAGCGCCACCATATTCCGCAGCGCTTTACAAGTTCATAGGGTTCATATACAAAACAAAAATAACTGGATAATATGCAACTGAAACACTAGGAGTCAGGGCCCTGCTCGCAAGAGCTTGCAATCTATATATTTATCTATCTATATATCATCCAACTAATATATCCATCATCTCTCTATTATCTATCTAATTATATCTATCTACAATCCAACTAATATATCTATCATCTCTCTATTATCTATCTAATTATATCTATCTACAATCCAACTAATATATCTATCATCTCTCTATGATGAAGAAAATCTGCAGCACTCCTGTTATGTACAAAAAAAGTGTTGTCCTTTTTATCACCAAACATTGCTGGTGATGATAGATATATTAGTTGGATTGTAGATTGCGAATTTCAGTCCTCTTACTGGGACTATTCTCTAAATATATATATATATATATACATACACACACACACACACACAGTACAGACCAAAAGTTTGGACACACCTTCTCTTTATTTTCATGACTATGAAAATTGTAGATGCACACTGAAGGCATCAAAACTATGAATTAACACATGTGGAATTATATACATAACAAAAAAGTGTGAAACAACTTATTGATTTTCCTAGTCTACGACGTAAAGTCATAGTTTTATTAAAGACACGGAGGCGAGTATTGCTATCTCTTCCTTTACTGTTCCACCAATAGCAGCAAAGAAATTTACATACTGAACATTGTAACCATGACAACCGTAGTCCCACCCCCAGACAGTCCCTATAACAGGCAACTCCTCCTCTGGGTCTTCCTCTTTCTTTGGATCTGACACCAACACCGAACAGCAACCGGAACCACCCAACTAGAAAACCGGAACTGGAAGCAAAACCGCACCGCTCCAAGCGAACTCCACAACGAAGCCAACCGGGCTAACACTCCTGAGGAGAAAACAGAAGGACGTAGATCCCAAGCATCAGCTGGAGCTCAACCTAGAAGAAACAAAGAGTATGGCAAGCGTAAATACCAGGCCAGACCAACAAGGCGGCAATCTGAAAATAGCAGAGAAAACCGTAGAGAGATCAATAACAAAATATGACAAGGAATAACAATATCGTTACAATAATAATAATAATAATAATAATAATAATAATAATAACAACAATAATAAGAATAACAACAAACAAGCATAATAACAATAATAAGAGCCGGCATGTAAAAAACAGCAAACCACCCTCCTCCAAAAATAGAGCACAACGCCAGGGCGGGCAACCCAGGGTGGGCAATACTCGCCTCCGTGTCTTTAATAAAACTATGACTTTACGTCGTAGACTAGGAAAATCAATAAGTTTTACATCAAGACACGGAGGCTCCTATTGCTAGTTTAAAGCTGCGCAATCACGGAAGCGAACAAATGAGGAGGAGGTCGAAAATAATACTCCCTGAAGGTCGTGACCCTAGACCAGTCCGCCAGACGTAAGATATCTTCCATACGAGCCCCTGAAATAGCCAAAGAAGTGGCAGATGCGCCCCTGGCCGAATGCGCCGTAAAAACGGAAGTATCGATCCCCGCAAGGGACATAACCCACTTCATCCAACGAGCCAAAGTCGGACTAGATACCGGACCGAAGGGATGACGAATAGAAAGGAAAAGCTGTGGGACCGCAGGAGAGCGGTAGGCCCTAGTCCTAGATTCGTATTCCCGCAAACAAGCTACGGGACAAAGAGCCGGAGAGGACGGGAAACAAGGATAAGACACAGTCGTGATGTGGGTCTTGGTGCGTCTCGAGATATTGAAGGAGACCCCCTCAGGCGTGAAGGATCTGGCGTCGTGATCTAACGCCCGCACATCCGACACCCGCTTACAAGAAATTAGGCAGAAGAGCACTAGCAACTTGGCAGACAACTGACGCAAAGAAAGATCCGAATTGTCGGGCCAAGCCGCCAAAAATGACAAGACCAAAGAGACGTCCCAAGTGGTAGTAAACCGAGGGCGCGGAGGGCGAGAAAGGCGAGAACCACGCAGAAGGCGGCAAACCAAGGGGTGTTGGCCCGCAGGGGTATCCTCGAACCCCTGGTGAGTAGAGGAAATGGCCGAACGAAAAAGATTGATCGTCCTATAAGCCTTACCGGCCTCAAACAAAGAGGTAAGAAATTGCAAAAGATCACTCACAGGTGCCGAAACGGGATCCAAGTCCCGTGCCATGCACCAACTAGACCAAGCTCCCCAAGCTGCCCGATAAGATTTTCTGGTGCCGGGAGCCCATGCATTGTCCAGGAGTCGTCTAGCTGAGTCCGAAATGCCCTCGACCTCTCCAGGGATCCGGAGACCCGACACGCCAGCAGCTGAAGAGTCCCGTCCAGCAGAAGGGGGTGGCACAACCCCTTGGGGTCGCAAAGAAGATCCGTGAGGTCCGGGAGAAGAAATGGCACGTCCACCAGGAGCTCCAAGAGAGCCGGAAACCAACTCTGAGTCCCCCAAAAGGGGACCACCACCACCAACTCGGCCATCTGGCGGCGAACCTGCAGGAGCATCCTCGGGATCATCGCGAACGGGGGAAACGCATACAGAAGCGATCTCGACCAATCCTGCAGAAAGGCATCCACCGCCTCCGCCCCCGGATCCGGGCGCCAGCTGAAGAACCGAGGGAGTTGGGCGTTGAGTCTCGAAGCAAACAGATCCACTGCAAAGGGGCCCCAGATGTCTGAGATCGCGGAAAATATCCTCGGGGACAACCTCCAATCGCTGCCGTCCGTGAAACAACGTGAACTCTGATCCGCTCGAGTGTTGTGGAGACCGGGAAGGTATTCCGCCTGGACAACAATGTCCTTGGAGAGGCAGTAGGACCAAAACTCCTTCGCAAGACGAGCCAGCGTCGCCGACCGGGTACCACCCAATCGGTTGACGTAGCGGACCGCCGAAACGTTGTCCATACGCAAAAGAATGCAAGCATGAGCCATCCCGTTGGTGAAACTCCGAATGGCAAAGGACCCCGCCAACAGTTCCAACGCATTGATGTGCAAACTCGATTCCTCCGACGTCCAGCGACCGCCCGTGGAAACGCCATTGCAGTGGGCGCCCCAGCCTTGCAGGCTCGCATTCGACTCCACCGTAAGTTCTGGCTGGAGACCGAAGATCGCCTTGCCATTCCACGCCTCCAAGTTGGTGATGCACCAATGAAGCTCCTCCCTGGCCTCCGAATCCAGCTTCACTGCGTCCGCAAAGGCCGCACCAGAGCGGAGATGCGCAATCTTGAGTCGCTGAAGGGCACGATAGTGTATCGGGGCCGGAAACACTGCCTGAATGGATGAGGCCAGCAGGCCGATGATGCGGGCCAGGTGGCGTAAGGTCAACTGAGGGGACGACAGGGCGCGCCTCAATTCCTTCCGAATGGCTCGTAGTTTGGCTGAAGGGAGGCTGAGGGATTCGGACACAGAGTCCACCGTGAATCCCAGAAAGTCCATCCTCTGCAGAGGGGTCAAGCACGACTTCTCCTGGTTCAGAAGAAAACCGAGGCGCGACAGCAGATCCGATGTCCATCGCAGATGGTCCAGCAAGGTTGACCTGGAATGATGCATGATA
This sequence comes from Bufo gargarizans, assembly GCF_014858855.1. Classification (NCBI taxonomy): domain Eukaryota; kingdom Metazoa; phylum Chordata; class Amphibia; order Anura; family Bufonidae; genus Bufo; species Bufo gargarizans. Next base: position 458,647 of record NW_025334170.1, on the reverse strand, counting down.
AGGATGTCGTCCAGATATATGATTAGACGAACACCCCGACTTCGGAGCCAGGCCATGGCTGGTCGCATTAGTTTGGTGAAGCACCAGGGAGCCGAGGACAGACCGAAAGGGAGACAAGTGAAGCGCCAAGCTTCCCCTCCCCATAGAAAACAGAGAAGGTCCCTGGACGAAGGATCGATGGGAACGGTCAGGTAAGCGTCCTTCAGGTCCAATTTCACCATCCAATCCCCCGGAAGGAGCAGATCCCTGAGAAGGTGAATCCCCTCCATCTTGAAGTGGCGATAGCGCACTATGGAGTTCAGCGATCGAAGATTTATCACAGGGCGCATCTGACCGCCCTTCTTTTGGACCAGAAAGATATTGCTGACGACTCTCCCAGGGGACGGAGGAGCCCGTTCTATCGCACCTTTTCGGAAAAGTGACCTCAGTTCTATATCCACCAGGGAGCGATCCGGCCTGGAAAGCAGAAAAGGGGAGGGAGGAGGGAGCCGGAAGGGGGAGTCTACTAGTTCGATCAGGAAACCCCTGACGGTGGACAATATCCACGGGTCTGAAGAAATCTCCGACCAAGCACGGAAAAAATGTCGGAGTCTGCCCCCTATGTAAAGGGAAGAAGAAACCCCCGCTGGGGGAAGACTTACCGAAAGGTCGTCTTGAGTTGGAGTTCCCACGGAAGGACCTGGAACGCCAATTGCCGCCTCTGGCCGGGAAGAAAGTCGAGGAGCTCCTTTGATCCTGGAAAGGAGGTCTTTGGTGAAAGGAGCCTCGGCCCACGCCGCGAGCGTGGAAGGTAGAGCGGCCGGACAGGCGGCCCCTGGTACTGCCGGCCCTGTTGGAGACCCGTCCCTGAAACACTCTGCGCATCGAGGATTGGGCCTTATCCAATGCAGTGAAAGCGCCAACATAACGGCCGAGGTCCTTGATAAAGGAGTCGCCGAATAGCAGTCCCTGTGCCTCCTTACCTGCTTCTGTCAGGGCAAGATTAGCCAACTTAGGGTCAATCTTAAAGAGAATGGCCTTACGCCGTTCAATAGATAGGGACGTGTTGGCATTACCAGCGAGACAAATCGCTCTTTGAGCCCAGCCCCGAAGCTCCTCGGGATCAATACTGGAGCCATCAGCTCTGGCAGCTTCTGCCAATTCAAGCAACTTAGTGAGGGGCCCAAACACATCCAGGAGCTTATCTTGGCAGCTCCTCAAGGCGGAGTCTAACCCTTTACGAGGGTTCCAGCCCGTTTTGGACAAAAACTGGGTCATCTTGGGGTCGACCACCGGGGTATCGCAGACCTTATTAGGGACCAGGGGCCTAGGGCATTCAGCTCGGAGTTTATTGCGAGCATCCTTACTTAGCGGGTGGCGAACCCGAGCTTCCAGATATTTACCCACATGGTCATATGGGAGCCATTCCGCAGACCTGGGGTGATGGAGCGTATCAGGGTCGAACATAAGTTCGCCGGAAGGGTCCGCTAAAGCAGACGTCAAATCGACCGCTGGAGGAGCAGAGCCGACCGCAACGGAAGTGGAAGGGACGGGGCTCCTAGCGGATGGAGTCTGATCCTGGTTTTCCTCCTCAGAGGGGTAATCCAGATCCTCCAACGCCTCTAAGTCTGAGCCTGGATCCGAATCAGGATCAGCACCTGGTTGTGCTCTGGCACATTTCCACGTGCGCGCCTTTTCTGCCTGGCGCGGTAAGGCTCTCTTGCGTGAACGCTGCACGCTCTCATGGGTGGCCGCACGCACACCAATTCTATCCTCCTGTGAAACAGGAGCATCAATGGCATCAGACGGCGTCACTATAGCAAGGGCAGGCTGCAGGGACTCCCTAGGGGGGTGTGCAGCAAGGGCCTGTGAGATGGTTGTAGCCAGCATAGTGGACATGGACCCCATAGCGGATATTATGGCGCTAGATACAGACTGTTGTATTGCCAGGGTGCGAGGGTCATCCCTCTCAATCTCCATCTCCTCCGCCGGCGCTGGGCAGGCCTGGCTGGAGGGTAATTCGGCAGTGGACATTATAGGAATAAGTCACGCAAGGACCGGGTAATCAGGGATAAATATGGGCCCAAAATACCTATTTAGAGCGCAAGGGTTAATCACCCAGGCGCGATGAGGCAGGAGCAAGCGCGGCAGAGGGAGCGCAGCAGGGATGCGACCGATCGGGCAGAAAACCAGGCGGGAACAAAGATGGCCGCCGAGATCCCGCGATAATAGAGGACCAAGATGGCCGCCGGGATCTCGCGAGACTACGCGATAGCCCGGCAGCGCGCGAAAGCAGATCCGGCCGCGGGAAGCGCAAGGATCTCCGGAGTGACCACAAGCAAGGTAAACCAACAGAGGGGGGAAATGTGGAAGCGGAGACAATAATCCGGAGACCGTTGTATCGCCAGAGCGGGGTGGGAGAAAAGCGCAGGGGATCACAAAGACAGAGAGGGGAGGAACCCCCCAATGAGCAGACCGGGTGAAATAAACCCCCCATATAAACCATAAGGGCCGAAGCCCAAAAAGCAGGTGTAAAACAAATCCACTACATTAGCAGAGGGACAATAGCTCGGATAAAACGCATTAAGTAAAATCAAACACAGGCTTAAACCAAAGTAAACAATGCAAAAGCACAAGGTAAAATTTGCAGCACTTATCTGGTGGCAGCAGCAAAGAAAGAGGAAGACCCAGAGGAGGAGTTGCCTGTTATAGGGACTGTCTGGGGGTGGGACTACGGTTGTCATGGTTACAATGTTCAGTATGTAAATTTCTTTGCTGCTATTGGTGGAACAGTAAAGGAAGAGATAGCAATAGGAGCCTCCGTGTCTTGATGTAAAACTGAAAATATGTCATATTCTAGGTTCTTCAAAGTAGCCACCTTTTGCTTTGATTACTGCTTTGCACACTCTTGGCATTCTCTTGATGAGCTTCAAGAGGTAGTCACCTGAAATGGTTTTCACTTCACAGGTGTGCCCTGTCAGGTTTAATAAGTGGGATTTCTTGCCTTATAAATGGGGTTGGGACCATCAGTTGCGTTGTGGAGAAGTCAGGTGGATACACAGCTGATAGTCCTACTGAATAGACTGTTAGAATTTGTATTATGGCAAGAAAAAAGCAGCTAAGTAAAGAAAATAGAGTGGCCATCATTACTTTAAGAAATGAAGGTCAGTCAGTCTGAAAAATTGGGAAAACTTTGAAAGTGTCCCCAAGTGCAGTCACAAAAACCATCAAGCGCTACAAAGAAACTGGCTCACATGCGGACCGCCCCAGGAAAGGAAGACCAAGAGTCACCTCTGCTGCGGAGGATAAGTTCATCCAAGTCACCAGCCTCAGAAATCGCAGGTTAACAGCAGCTCAGATTAGAGACCAGGTCAATGCCACACAGAGTTCTAGCAGCAGACACATCTCTAGAACAACTTTAAGAGGAGACTGTGTGAATCAGGCCTTCATGGTAGAATATCTGCTAGGAAACCACTGCTAAGGATAGGCAACAAGCAGAAGAGACTTGTTTGGGCTAAAGAACACAAGGAATGGACATTAGACCAGTGGAAATCTGTGCTTTGGTCTGATGAGTCCAAATTTGAGATCTTTGGTTTCAACCACAGTGTCTTTGTGCGACGCAGAAAAGGTGAACGGATGGACTCTACATGCCTGGTTCCCACCGTGAAGCATGGAGGAGGAGGTGTGATGGTGTGGGGGTGCTTTGCTGGTGACACTGTTGGGGATTTATTGAAGGCATACTGAACCAGCATGGCTACCACAGCATCTTGCAGCGGCATGCTATTCCATCCGGTTTGCGTTTAGTTGGACCATCATTTATTTTTCAACAGGACAATGACCCCAAACACACCCCCAGGCTGTGTAAGGGCTATTTGACCATGAAGGAGAGTGATGTGGTGCTGCGCCAGATGACCTGGCCTCCACAGTCACTGGACCTGAACCCAATCGAGATGGTTTGGGGTGAGCTGGACCGCAGAGTGAAGGCAAAAGGGCAAACAAGTGCTAAGCATCTCTGGGAACTCCTTCAAGACTGTTGGAAGACCATTTCAGGTGACTACCTCTTGAAGCTCATCAAGAGAATGCCAAGAGTGTGCAAAGCAGTAATCAAAGCAAGAGGTGGCTACTTTGAAGAACCCAGAATATGACATATTTTCAGTTGTTTCACACTTTTTTGTTATGTATATAATTCCACGTGTTAATTCATAGTTTTGATGCCTTCAGTGTGAATCTACAATTTTCATAGTCATAGTCATGAAAATAAAGAAAACTCTTTGAATGAGAAGGTGTGTCCAAACTTTTGGTCCGTACTGTATATATATCTATGTATCTCATATCCATCTATCTATATATATTTTTTAATTCAACTAATATATCTCTCATCTATCTAGTCTATCATCATCTATAAACACAGTGCGGAATATTTACTGCTTCTAGTTCTCTAACTAACCCAGGATATAAGGGGTTAAGGTCATTGAGCCTGCTGTCACCGTGTAAGCAAATAATGATGCTAGTGGGCTAGTGCCTTTATTCCGCTCTGACACGGTTAATGGCCTGCCTTTATTCCGCTCTGACACGGTTAGGTGACCGCGTACACGCAAACAATATCTTATTACAACAGCCAAAGCAGGGAGGCGACCTGACTAATGGGTCAGCCAGGTAACAGGTAGGAACAATGTGCACAGGATGGATATTTCTAGAATAAAAAACTAAAAGCCCATGCTGGCATCAGCTCTGCAAACCTTATTTCATTCATTGCACATTTCTCAGCAGCAGAGTAGTGATTTTAACTCTTTCCTTTGCAGAGTACACAGACTTGGAGAGAACACAACAGAGACCGAACATACAGACCTGCCCGACTAATCAGAGCAGAGGACACATGAAGACCAGACAGCAGCCAATCCTGACTCGGGTTCCATGCGGTGCAGCAGCCGCACTGTACATCCAGCTGGAGGAGGAGAGGGCTGTGTGTTACTGTCTGCTCACGTGACCTGCTGCATCAGTCCCTGGCATGGCTGGCATGTAGTGATGCTGCAGGGCCTGGACTGGAGAAGAGGAAGCTGCTGGCAACTTGTTATCCACCCCGTCACTGGCTGCTCTGGGCTGATAAGTAATAGGGAGTCTCTGGTAAGTGTGTCTGCTTCTTCCTGCTCTCAGATATGGATCCTTGTTTTAGCTCATAATACCAGTGTAATCAACAGCAAGCAGTTCTAGGTGAGTGATGGCTTGGTAGATTTCTGGTTTACTAACTATATGAACAGTAGCATGGGCAAAGCGCCATAAACATATTTTTTATGCTTTTTTATCAATGTTGGACTGGTTTTCGCAAAATAAGTATGGTGATTTTCTTAAAAAGTCATTGTTAGTCCGGGTGAGTTGTAAATCAGTCTTTTATCTTGTAGATGTGTGATGGTCTTTATGGAAAATCTAAACATTTACAAAGAAGTATAATAGACCCCTAGGATCAGGCAAGGACTGCGGCTGCACAGGGTTCTGTGTGTCTATATCCCCTTGTCTATTTGGATAACACATGTACATAGAGGACTATGGGTGTGTATATAACATATCTAGGGATTACCACCCCTCCCCCTCTAAGAGGCCAGGTCCTGAGATCAAAGGTTGTGGATTGAATGCAATCAGAGAGCTATTATATGGTTATACTTTATTGGGGAACACGTCTACAAATATTGAAATGGGACTGTACGACTGGAAAAAGTACACTGGTATGGGTTTATCTATTATATGTATTTCCATTATGGCTATATGTAGGGGTTATTATCTAAATAGAAGTAATGGTTATAAATAGCCCAAATCAAACTCTCTGATGTTTGAGATGTGTGCACTGGTCAAGCTGAATACCACAGTCTTGGTCCCATCCTCCTCTGTGCCCACATTGCCAAGACAACTGCTGTTTTATAACATGCAAATGAGCCCCTAGGAGCAACGAGGGAGGTGCTGTTGCACCTAATTGCTCCCCAAAGGCTCTGCTCGCTGTCCTTCCTGCCAAACCCCCCCACCGGAAAGACTGACAGGCCACGTAGTGAAAACATATTCATGCCTGGTCCTAACTTCTAACGGGAGCGTGTTCGGCACATGTGCAGTAAAGGGATGGGGACCGCCAGGGAGTTAGGCAGTCTCCATCCATTTGCTGCGCATGTGCTGAACACGCTCCCTCAAAACTTCAGGGCCAGGCATGAATATTGCCTCTGGGAGCAATGAGGTGGAACAGCACCACACTAATCGCTCTTAGGGGCTCGTTTGCATATTATAAAACAGCATTTTTTGGGGGTAATGTGGGCACAGATGAAGATAGTGGCATTCAGCTGATCAGGGCACATCTCAAAGGTCTGCCAGTTTTATTTGGACATATGTGGTGACAGTTGCCCTTTAGCTCAGAATTCTCTAAGTGCACTTTCAGATGGCTGTAACCCAGGTCCATTTTCCCATTGATATTATGGCGGCAATAGCTAGACCTATAGTCTGGCCCCCAAAGTAATTTTATTTACAGCCCGAGGGTACGTAGCATAAAATAAAATAAAAATTCACTATTCACCGGCACGGCTTTTCCAGCAGGACCCTTGTGCAACACTGCAGCCATTAACTGGCCTCAGTGGTGACTCGTCTCCAAGCACCATATGACCAGTGAGGCCAGTGAATGACTGATGGACAGAATGTCACACTTAGTCCACAGGGAACCGGAAGCATAGGGACTGGACCCAACGTGCTGGAATGGAGTGTTGGGGAATAGGTAAGCGGCTTTTTTTCTTTATGCTAATCATTTGGGACCATAAATTGCTTTGGGGGTTGAGCGACCCCTTTAAGCTATTTTACACCAGTTTTCTAGTACAAAAACTTGTCGGCCCCTGTCCCTTGTTAAAATGAAAAGTAAATGGGGCCTATGAGGAGGAGGCCTTTCATGTCAGATTTACCATAAATTACACCAAAAATTGGCAGAAATTATGGTACAAATCTAGCAGGCACAGATTTACTTCTCTGGCACATGGACAGCCAACAGATGCAGCTAATTTATTACATGTGCACCTCTTAATACATTTCCCCTATCTAAGACCAGCACCTATAAATGCCCTGATAAATTCTCCCCCAGATTCATATATGGGATTTCAGTGCTCCAAACAAAAAAAAAACAAAAAAATACCTAGGAGCCATTGGCTACTGAAATGAAAAACTTAGTCACCAAATTTAAATACATATAATTATAATAAAAAAAAGACTTGGAGGAGAAGACGAGACAGTAGTGAGCCAGCTCTACATACAGCATTCTCCCTGACTGAACTAGGAAACATATAGGAGTCTACATCAACACATACCTGTTCCATCCATTGACATCTGTCATGTAGACGTTCTCTTTCCTCTTCTCCTTTGTTTGACCCAGACCTCCATGACAGATCCTTTCAGCCGCATCTAGACTATGCAGAGTTTGTTAAAATTAGATTTCTTAATTTTTCTATAAGACTCCCCACATTTTCAACACAACCTCCCCACCCTGGTTTCCCAACAATGTCATCCTGCTGTCCTCCCAGCCCTTTTCCCACTGTGCTCCCCAATGCCCCTGCTGAAAAAATTGTGGCCTCAGTAAACAGTGTCCCTATGGTGCCTCCAGCAATTATAATGCCCCCTAGAGTGCCCTTCCCCAGTAATAATAATGTCTGCTAAAATGCCCCCAGTAATAATAATAATGAAACCTGTCCCTGTAATAGAAATGCCACTACAGTGCCTCCAACATTAATATCTCCTATTTTACCCTAGGTAAAAATGCCACTATAGTGCCCCCTAAATGTCCCCTATAGTGCCCCTTGTACTAATGGCCATTTACAAAAAAATTCCACTATAGTGCCCCAGGATTAAAATGCCCTCCATTGCATCCAGTAATGCCCCATTAAAAAATGCCCTGGTAATGCCCCCCTATAGGGCCTCGGTATTAAAAGTCCCCAGTGCCACAAGTAATGGCCCTTATACTGTCCCCTGTATTAAAAATTACTCTAGAGTGCCCCAATTATGCTGCTAGTTATGTCTACCACAGTGCACCCCAGTATTAATGTCCCCCACAGTTCTCTTCCAGTAGTAATGTACCCCAAAGTGCCCCTCCAGAAGTAATGTCCCCCCCAAAGCCCCTTTAATAGTAATGTCCCCCACAGTGCCCCTCCAGTAGTAATGTCCCTCACAGCGCCCCCCAGTAGTAACGTCCCTCAAGTAGTAACATCCCCCACAGTGTCCCTGCTGTAGTAATGTCCCCCACAATGCCTCTCCTGTAGTAATGTCCCTCATAGTGCTCCCATTGAGTAATGCCCCAAAGAGCCCCTTCAGCATTTTGTCCCCAATGCCCCCTGCAGCGTTATCCTTCCTGTTAGTAAAGGCCCCCCAAGTTGGCAGTGAAAAAAAAACAACTAATACTCGCCTGTATCCCACGTTCGCCGGTATTTACGATGCAGGTCACAACCTCTTCTGGCCACATCGCTTCATTGTGTCCCAGCGCAGGCAGGCGTGATTATGTCATCACGCATGCGCAGGCCGTGATGACGTCATCACACATGCTTGCGCGGGTTTTTACTACCTCATAGGCTTCAGGCTGGCCTATGAGGGTGATCGGCAGCAGGGCAGAGAACTATCATCTCCTGTTCCCCCGCCGCAGTATTGATCTGCAGAGCTGCAGCGGCGGGTCTAGTCGCATATGGCGACAAGACTAAAAAGTCTTGTCGCTATTTGTAAATTCTAAGTCGCATTGGCGACCATTTTGGTAGCCAACTGAAGCCCTGGGATTTACTACGCAAATTTGCTGCCTTTGTTTCTGTTTTTAAACAGTGCCTTTAGTCATCAGTTGCGTTGCAGAAATTAATTGACAGAACCATCTCATTTGTGATGGACCATGTTTGTGATCTGAGACTGAACTGAAACCTGACACCAGATTACAGAATAGTGGGTTTGCATTTCTGAATTTTAGGACAGGATGCAAAACGGAAGCCTTTAAGAGGCATTCCGTTTTGCTCCATCCTAATATATGTCTATGGCCACAAATATCGGTTTCGTTTTGTTCTGTTATACATAACAGAAAAAATAGTCCTGTCCGGCCAAAGTGTGAAAGAATTATAAAATGATCAAGCAATGATGCAAACAAATGACGTTCACAGATTAAGGAATGGAAGCACAAAATATATTAGAAAGTTTAATAGCTAAGGATAGGACATTAATGTTTTTTTTTTCGTGTAAAAAGTCTGAGAATAAATATGCAATATATTGAAACCAGTGCATCATCACTGAGGTCTTAGTTTGCATTGAAAATCAGGATTGGAAACTGATATGCTGCCGTTTTGAGGGGGTTTTCTTGGATTACTTTGTTTTTAACAGACATGCTTGTGTACAGTGGCGTAACTAGAACTGACTGAGCCTCACAGAAAATTTTTAAAAGGCCCCCCTTCCCAGCGACCCCCTTCTCCCGTGCAATGCTCAGTCCTGCAGCTAGTCAATATTGCTCTCGGTGTATAATGCAATGGAAAACTGAATCAAGCTAGCAAATGAGCCAATATGGACAATTACAATACTGATACAAGGTGGCCGGAAGAGGAGCTGTTGCGCATTGCTTTTCCATGCCCACTCATCCTATAGTGTGCAAGCATGGCCACCACTGCTGGATTGCAGGGTGGATGTAACTGTAGTGCCTGGAGCAGGGATACTTTGAAGTCTAGACATTTGCCCCTGTTTCTCCTATGCAAGGTCACTAACTCCTTACTTTATTTCCCTTTAAAAGGTTAACTTGCATTGACATACTGTTTAATACTGTGTAACTGCATTTTATATCTATGTTGTAATATGTATCCTGTTCATTTGCACTGTGGAAAGGGTTAATGAACACAGTTTTTTGGGACTTTCTAGCTAATAATGAGAAGCTGGTAATTTACCAAAGCTACCATAAGGTTTAAAGAAGAGCCTGTTTTGGAGGGAAAAAGCCAGTGTTTACCACGAAAACCAGACAGACTGACCTTTTGTATGTCTGGTTTAGCTATGTTATTATGTCTGAACACTTGTTTGTCTCTGAAAAGACTGCTGTGTCATTGCCATTGAGTATTACTGAAGGTCTAATGCAAGTCAATGAGAGACCACAATTGTAACTTTGTATTTGTTTGGGTTGTGTTTCTCCACCCCACCCCTTAGCCAGAAACTGTGCATAAGGAGAGCAGTCAGAGCCCCTAGTGTTCTGCAGTTAGGGGACAGTACTTAGCAGAGGATACTCTGCCAGACTACTTAGTGACCAGAAGAAGATGCTGAGACGGGGATACTCTGCCACAGAGCCTTTGGCCAGGGTAACAGGCCTTCTGAGAGAGGTACAGCTAGCTCAGGCTTTTACTTAGCACCAAACCCTTCTGCCAGGCAGGAGACTGGAGAAGCCAGCCCTGTGCCTCACCTGTATTGTTTTGCACCTTAATTCCTCCAGTAAAGAAGCACACTGATTTACTGCAGACCCTGACTCTCTGGACTTATTTCCCATTGGGGTGCACCAGGCTTTACCATCCTCTCCAGAGAGCAGCAACACATGGTGATATCTCGACAGTGTCCAGGGGACCCAGCGTAGCATTGGGGCCACCCCATACCAGGCCACTGCACAAACCCTGGAAATGAGCAGTGTATAAGGTGATGGAAAAAATGAATCAAGGAAATGAGGCAATATGGCCAATCACAATACATTAGTAAGTGCCTTGTATTAACTTGTATCTACATGATAAATGCCACTTGCTAAAGTGAGACAACCCCATTAAGTGTTGTGATTTGTTGTTAAAGTACTGTTTTCCTTGCACTATGTGTCTCAAATGGCTATGTATGGGCAGCAAATAGTTAACTCTGGCAGTCCTAGATAGGTTGCCGGGAGACAGTCTGGATCTGCTGCTCTGTAGAGACTGTCTAGACCAGTGGTTCTCAACCTTTCTAAAGCCGTGACCCCTTAATACAGTTCCTCATGTTGTGGTGACCCCCAACCATAAAAAATTTTTCCTTGCTACCTCATTACAATTCATAACAGTAGCAAAATTAGTTATGTATAGCATAAATACAAAATATTTGTAAACCAAATAAATAACTTTAAAATAAATAATAAACAACAAATACCTCCTAAAAAATAAATCGGTGGTGCTCACAGTACCCCTCCCCAAAAAAAATCAAATAAATCAGCGGTGCTCAGGGTACCCCTCAAATAAATAAATCAGTGGTGCTTCAAGTCCCCCCCCCCCCAAATAAATAAATCAGAAGTGCTCAGGGTCCCCCAAATAAATCAGCGGGGCTTCAGGTCTCCCCAAATAAATTAAGCCTTGCTCAGCCAAATAATTAAAATAAAATTAGCCAGGCTCAATTAAATCATTGGTGGCAGTGGTGCTCAGCGGTGGTGTCATTAACGAAAAAACTTGGACCTCAGCAGACAGGCGGCCCAACTTACCCGTCCAGACGTCAGGCTCCTTCAAGCACAGGCAGTGATAGGACATCACTTTCTGTGCGCGAGGATAAGGGGCCGCTGCCGTTGTGCGGGCGACCCACAATAGGAAGCCTCAGGCGACCCCCCCCGGAAAGGGCCGATCGATCCCCAAAGGGGTCGCGACCCCTAGGTTGAGAACTGCTGGTCTAGCAGGAGACAGCATGTCCTTGTATGGGCTTCTGAAAAGTATGCCCAAAGGCCTCTTTCACACGGGCCTCCTGGATTTGCTCCAGATGCGTCACGTGTGCATTGCGGGAAAACCACGCGAGTACGCACGCAATTGCAGTTCCGATGTTCAGTTTTTTCAGCGTGAGTGCAATGCGTTTTGCACGCGCGTGAGAAAAAATAATGTGGTACCCAGACACGAACGCTAACTTCTTCACTGAAGTTCGGGTTAGGTCAGGGATGGGCAAACTGCGGCTCTCCAGCTGTTGCAAGACTACAAATCCCATCATGCCCTGCTGTAGGCTAATAGCTGTAAGCAGACTGTGCATACTGGGATTTGTAGTTTTACAACAGCTGAACAGCCGCAGTTTGCCCATCCCTGGGTTAGGTGTTCTATTCATTTTATTATTTTCCCTTATAACATGGTTATAAAGGAAAATAATAGCATTCTTAAAGGGGTTCTGCAGTTTGTTTAAACTGATGATCTATCCTCTGGATAGATGACCGGCGGGGGTCCGACACCCGGGACCCCCGCCGATCAGCTGTTTGAGAAGGCAGTGGCGCTCCAGCCTTCTCACTGTTTACCGCTGGCCCAGTGACATCATGACTAGTATCAACTGGCCTGGGCTGGGCTAAGCTCTATTCAAGTGAACGGAGCTTAGCCGCGCCCAGGCCAGTGATACTAGTCGTGACGTCACTGGGCCTGTGGTAAACAGTGAGAAGGCCGCGGTGCTGCTGGAGCGCCGCTGCCTTCTCAAACAGCTGATCGGCGGGGGTCCCAGGTGTCGGACCCCTGCCAGTCAGATGCTGATGATCTATCCAGAGGATAGATCATCAGTTTAAACAAACTGCAGAACCCCTTTAATACAGAATGTTTACTAAAATGTTTCTCGAGGGGTTACAAAAATTAAAGAAAAACTCACCTCATCCACTTGTTCTCGCTGCTGGCATAGTCTTCTTTCAGAACCTGCAAAAGGACCTTTGATGACGTAATCACGCTCACCACGTGGTGATCGCGGTGACGTCAGCTCAGGTCCTGCTGAATGAAGATAGAAGGATCCACATAGTGAGCACGATTATGTCATCAAAGGTCCTTTTGCAGGTCCTGAAAGAAGACTATGCCGGCAGCGCAAACGAGTGGATGAGGTGAGTTCATAATTTATTTATTTTTAACTCTCCAGCAACATTTTAGTAAGCATTCTGTATTAAGAATGCTATTTTCCTGTATAACCATGTTATAAGGGAAAATAATATAGTAAATTGACTTTTATCAATTTACTAACATCGTCTCCTAGCGACCATGCGTGAAAATCGCATTGCATCCGCACTTGCTTGCGATTTTCACGCATCCCCATTTATTTCTATGGGCCCTGCATTGCATGAAAAACGCTGAATATAGAACATTCTGCAATTTTCACGCAGCGCACAAGTGAAAATCGCTGTGCGTTGCGTGAAAATCGACGCTCATCTGCACAGCCCCATTGAAGTGAATGGGTCTGGATTCAGTGCGGGTGCAATGCGTTCACCTCACCCATTGCACCCGCATGGAATTCTCACCCGTGTGAAAGGGGCCAAAGAGAAGCTTGTTCCAGGGAATCTTCACCCGTGAGGCTGAAACTGCCATAGAACAATCTAATTGAAAGACTATCTGTAATGCTGCAGAACGCCAAGCAACTAGGCAAAGATCTTAAAAAAACGTGGATTTATTGAAATCACAGCAGTAAAGTCCAAGCCAGAAATCATACAGAAATAACATAGTCCAAATAATAACCTCTGTGGGAAAACTTCAGAGAAAAGCCAGACCAGGCTAAAGTTCATACAGAAGAGTCCGTGAAACCAAATACCTAAGGATGAGACGGTAAAGTAGCCAAGGTCCGATCAGAGGCCGCACACGGTGCAACTGTAGAGTAGAGACGAGGTTTCCAGAGGCATTCACTAGATGGAGACACACTTAGTGAATCTGAACCAGCATACTCCCAGGTTGTAGAGACAACAGTGAGCACTGGTCAGCCAGGGAGATCACCTTTTAAACACCTGCTGGCCCAATCACAGAGTGCTGCTTGTCAGAACCTCATAGGTCATGCGATGATCCTACTCATTAGCACCTGTGCAGCAGATACCTAATCAACTTTGAATTTGTGCACAGATGCTTTACCTGCCAGTGGCCGACGTAGCGCATAAGATGCACGTACACTCGGCCGCGCATTCCTTTGCGAATCACCCTTCGGGCGTGCACGCGGACGCCCAACAGACTCGGCACGGGCATGGGATTGTGCCAGCATGGACACCGGAACGGAACCTGCAGGAGACACCGGAGGCAGGACCGGCCGCGACGTATTGCCATCAGCCCGGCAATTCTGCCTCAGAGATCCCCGTGGCCATCCCCTCCAGCGCAGAATCCCTTACACTACCCTTGAGAGAAAGAGAACAGACATTCACAGAAAATTGACAACCATTTTAATGCTGTGCTGGAAAGTCAGAATGATACCACAAGTTTATGGCAAGAAGACTTTACTGCTGTAGAAAAGGTATATTGCTACGCCACCCACTATTGTTTGAGAAGAACTGGCCATTCGATCTAAGATCTGCATCCCGCAGCCTGGGAACTGCAGAAAGTAGTAATAAGAACAGGATTGCAAGCATGTAATAATTTGGCAAGATTGCAACTGCCTATACATAACTGTTGGGAAAAGCCTACTCTGTAATACTGTAATCTATACTGTGCCTATTGCTACTATATGTACTGCAACTCCTATCATCTATCCAGTAAAGAGAGACTTTGTTTATTGTTACCAAACGGGCCTGGTCATTGACTCCAGCATCATTCGCTGGCCCCTACCTGCGCCTGACCTCCTGCCTTGGCATCCATCTACTTAACATCAAGGGCACCTCAGCTACTGCCAGGGGGTGCCCCCGAGGGAAGAAAGGTTGCACCCTACATTTACTGCATGGCTCTAGGAAACGAAGAAGTGAGGAGAGCCACTGTGACCCACCACCACTGCTTTCAGTGCCACAACTACCACTCTCCTCTTCCTGGCTCTCCCCCTCGCTGCACTAGGAATAATATTGGTTCTTTATACTGTATGCCCTTTATCTTGAGTTGTAATTTATTGCTAATGGTACAAGCAGTGTCATCAAATAATAACAAGAGTTAACATGGTGGCCGCTATATCTTTATGTTGACTAGCACCTCAGACGGCACTGCGCATGCACTAGTTTCTAATGCCATATGTACATACTGTATGTAGTGTTAGTGAAGGGAGGCCACTGAGGGGTGGGATTAGTCACATGGACTCCATGAGCAGCCATTTTTCTCTGGAGCGCCATGCTGTACGTAAGAGGTGATGCTGTATACAAAAAGTTAAGCAATTTAAACCATCAGTGCCAATGCTTTCATAGTCACAGATCGTTAACTGCCTTTATGTGCTGTTCCCAGCACATGTGTAGAAATAAAGATATAGTGGCCAACCCCTTCAAGTGCTGAGAGTTGCCCTCCATTCTCATTTAAAGGGCTTTTCTGCGATTGTGTAGTTCTGGAACCCATTTCCAGTGCCGGAGATACTACCACGCTGATTGGCGTCGGACCCCTGCCTACCTGATATTCATAACCTGTCCTAAGGATAGGCCAATAATATCAATGTCCTGGAAAACCCCTTTAATCCTGTATCTAATATATAAAGCTGAGTGTATGTACTGTATGTATGTATGTCCACTAAAGGAATCCACACCGTCGCATTTACAGTCACTAAACTTGGCACACAGGTACATCAGGTGTCCGGGAAGGTTTTAGACCGGGTCTCAGCTCTCTAGCACATACAGTTCCTGAGATATTTCCAATAAATGCATTAGACAATAGAAGCCTAGTCACATGGCCCTTATCAGCCAATAGAAGCTCAACAACAACCCAGCCATTTTTCTTCACTGCTGTAGGTCAGCTTTAAAGGGGCAGGGGGCTGTGGATGACACTGTTAAAGTAGCAGAGTGCTGTGGACGTCACAGTTAAGGGGGCAGGTAGGGTGGCCATTCAGGCCACCCTCAAAAGACAGACTTAAAACCCCTTCCACCAGACCTGCTAAACCACTCCCCTGACCCAGTTAGGCCACACCTCCTCCCACTCCGCAGCCGACGGATTGAAAAAATGAAGGTAAAAATACACTCGCGCTGTTCAAAAGGACATCCCTGTGTCGGCCCAGGCCCTGCGCCAGACAGAGGACAGGGAGTCTGAAAGCCAGACTGTCTGGCCTTAAACCGGACCTCTGGCCCCCCCTGGGGAAGGCTGCTGTGGAGGTCTCAGTTTAAGGGACGGTTCCCTATGGAGGTCAGTGCTAAGGAGCAGATTGCAGTAGAGGTCACTGTTAAGCGGACGGGGTGTTGTGGAAATTACTGTTAAGGAGATGGGATACTGTGGAGGTGACTAATAAAGCGGCGGGCGCTGTGGAGGTCACCGTTAAAAGGGCGGGCTGCTGAGGAGGTCACTGTTAAGGGTACGGGATGCTGTGAAGGTCACTGTTAAAGGGGCAGGATGCTGTGAAGGTCTCTGTTAAATGGGAGGGCACTGTGGAGGTCTCTGTTAAGGGGGCAAGTAACGGTGGAGGTCACAGTTAAGGGGATAATGCACTATAGAGGTCAGTGTTAAGGGGCGGGGGTCTGTAGAGGTCACTGTTAAGGGTGCCGGGTGTTGTGGAGCTAACATTTTAAGGGAACGGAGCTCTGTGGAGGTCACTGTTAAGGGGGTGGGTTATTGTGGAAATCACTGTTAACGAGACGGAGTACTGTGGAGGTCACTAATAAAAGGGCAGGCCGCTGTGGAGGTCACAGTTAAAAGGGCGGGTGCTGTAGATGTCACTGTTATAGTGGATACTTGAAAAGAAAAAATGTATATCGTGGCTCACCCGTATCTGATGTATGATAATGGTGCTCTATTTTATGGGTGGTTCACCCGTCCACCCAGAACAATGGTTGGAATTAGGCAATAAATAAAATGAGCACTCACCACCTGGTATACTGTCAATAGTTTATCTCTACAAATTTTTGTTAAAATTATATTAATAACATATATATTAAAACATATTTGCACAAATGTTGGTAAATATATCTGATGGATATAACTGATGATTCTAGCTATTATCTAGAGTTATTCAATCTCGCTGATCTCTTAATGTCTGGAATGTCTAATACATTATCAAAATATATAAGAAAATTGTGTGCGGATAGCAAAAGGTCAAAATATCAAAAGATAATTCCAAAAAGTGTCCATAGTGTGAATGAACTAGTTAGATAAGTTCCAAAAATTAGTGTCAAGGTAAAAATGCTGAAACAAAGTGTCAAAGTATTGTTCAATGTGATGAGAATCCTCGTGCGGTAAAGATATCCGGACAAGCAGATTGAAAACTTAGGATAGATCTGTTAATCTCCCAATATCTGTCAGTATTTCCAATATTGGCAATCAATATAATATGGAGGTTGAATATTAGTAGTTGGGGTTAGGTATTAGTATATAGGGATTGCGTCTGGGGCGTCCCCCTGATGCTCCCCCTCTTGCCTTCCCCTGCGTGATGTTCACTGCTCTTGGGTGGTCGGCTTCGGTACGGCTCGCTGTATATCACCGCTGGATATGGTGAAGACGATGTTTGCTTTCAGCGTTGTTTGTTAATCTCGTGGCCTTCCTCTGACGTCATCAAACCTCGTCTGGTTTGCGTGTGCACACGCAAACCAGACGAGGTTTGATGACGTCAGAGGAAGGCCACGAGATTAACAAACAACGCTGAAAGCAAACATCGTCTTCACCATATCCAGCGGTGATATACAGCGAGCCGTACCGAAGCCGACCACCCAAGAGCAGTGAACATCACGCAGGGGAAGGCAAGAGGGGGAGCATCAGGGGGACGCCCCAGACGCAATCCCTATATACTAATACCTAACCCCAACTACTAATATTCAACCTCCATATTATATTGATTGCCAATATTGGAAATACTGACAGATATTGGGAGATTAACAGATCTATCCTAAGTTTTCAATCTGCTTGTCCGGATATCTTTACCGCACGAGGATTCTCATCACATTGAACAATACTTTGACACTTTGTTTCAGCATTTTTACCATGACACTAATTTTTGGAACTTATCTAACTAGTTCATTCACACTATGGACACTTTTTGGAATTATCTTTTGATATTTTGACCTTTTGCTATCCGCACACAATTTTCTTATATATTTTGATAATGTATTAGACATTCCAGACATTAAGAGATCAGCGAGATTGAATAACTCTAGATAATAGCTAGAATCATCAGTTATATCCATCAGATATATTTACCAACATTTGTGCAAATATGTTTTAATATATATGTTATTAATATAATTTTAACAAAATTTTGTAGAGATAAACTATTGACAGTATACCAGGTGGTGAGTGCTCATTTTATTTATTGCCTTATAGTGGATACTGTCTATCTTTTAACGACACACACAGACATTAAATTAAATAGATGAAATATACCCGTGCAAAGCCGGGTCCTTCTGCTAGTCTAAATATAAAATGAATGTTTAAGTAATCTGGCATGGGAAAGGGGCTCATCCGGTGCAGCTAATCTCCTGATCACAGGCCACGCTATGATGTATATCTGCTCTTTACGTTATTTTACTGTCATGGGAAGGCTCTTTGTGCTTGTCATATTAATACAGTGTCCCCCCAGTCCATCTGGACCCTCGCTCTCTCTGGCAGGGGAGGATCACTTATTAATAGCACTAAATAGTTTGTTAAACTTAGGAAAATGTTTTTCTTTTTTAACTCTATGTTGACTGGACATCTTTTACACCCTCTTTTTGGACTGGGCTACAATTCGGTTGTCTATTGCAATCTTTTATGCTGGTGTAGATTGTCTTTGGGCAGAACAGTTTACAGGATGATAAAGGTACATATCCCCCCCTCCCCCCTTCAGAAAGAACACTTTACAATCTCAGTTCTTTCAGTGCCCTCAGATTTAAAATTCTTCATCTAAAACTTGTTGACTGTCAGATGTTAATTGAAAATTAACAACCCATATGGTGGCAAAATGGCTGCTGCAACAAAATAGAAAAATGGTGACATCTTTGTGCATAAAAATATATATTATTGAATTTTACCTGTGACTCACCCTTCTAATGTATTGTTAGCATATGTCTCCGTCTGGCAGATTGCCTGCAGATTCTACGATGGAAATTTTAGTCTATGTGACCGTCTATGTGGTGGATTTTTCCCATGGATTTTGGTGCATTTTCTGCACCAAAATCCATTCAGAATCTATAGTTTTTTTTCCCCCTGCACTTTGAGTGACAATCTGTGTCGTGGGAAAAAGAATCTCACACACTTTGTGGCTTCTGTGTGGAAATCCCCATTGAAATCAATTGGAGGATTAAAAACCACATCCAAATTTGCATGGAAATCCGCACCAATAACTGCTTAAAATCTGCCATGCACTCTACAGCAGAGACCACCTCGCTTTATGCCGAGGTTGTTATCTTTGCATGCTGTGGTCCCGCTCACGGCTTAGGTCCATTGAATGGAGGTAAGCCGCGAATTGACAGCTGCCGCAGTTTCAAGCAGTGGCTATCCGCACACGGATCCAAGAAGGGACATTTCCCCTCTGGTCGCGACTTTAAACCTCGGGACTGCAAACTGCAGCACTGCTTCCCATTGATGGAAGGTAGACTGCACGCGGCTGCCAGCAGAGTTTTGGAGCAGTGTTCTCCCATGTGAACAGACCCTTAGGACATGGCTATATAGGGTGGATTATGCTGAATATTTGTTGCAGATTGTTATGCAGTTTTGCTGTGGATTTGACACTGCAGATTTTCTGCATTGTGGATGGACATGAGTGTTTTAATTAGTCTCCTCTGTGAGATTTTGGTCTAATCATGTTGGAACAATACAATTTAAACAAGAGAGAACTGCTTAAAGGAGTTGTCTGGTGTGATATATTTTTTTTAGAAAAGGGGCAAAATGGGTTAATCCCCTGCTACATCTGTTGCAGTGCTTACTAGGTGGCCACTTGTCTCAACACACAGGAAATGCCTACTCAGCCAATCACTGGGCAGAGCAGTGACCCGTCTCAGTCGGTGATTAGTAATTCTAGTACAACCCTACATCTTTGATGCAAACTTGATACTAAATGTCTGGCTTAATGTCTCAATCGGGCTAGGGGTTTATGAATAAAACTACAATGATCCCTCAAGATACAATGGCCTCAGGATACAATATTTCCAGCACACAATGGTCTTTTCTGACCCATCGTAAGTTAAAACCAGACTCAACATACAATGCCTCAGACTCAGACCCAACCAATCAAGGCCACCTCTCTGGTAAATAGCCGGATTAGCAGCTATTCCTGACTGTTATATGTAAGGACTTGTTTTATCAGTCTTAGTTATCTGCTTATTTTTTTTTTCTTTCCTTTTCTCTTATCTTGGATGATATTTTGGAACTTTGGAACCGATTACTCAAGTTACAATGGTTTCCACATACAGCGTACAGGTTGTCCTGGAACCAATTAATATTGTAACTTAAAGGGTTTCTACCACCTCATTTGGACCTAATTAGCTGTCAGACACTAGCGATCTGCTAGTGTCTGCTCTACCTAACCATGCAATTCTAAGACCTTTGTGTGCAGCCCTTACACTAAAAAACAAACTTTTATTGCTATGCAAATGAGCCTCTAGGTGCTATGGGGGCGTCTTTTCAGCACCTAGAGGCTCCGTCTACTCACCCTGCATTTCGCCCCGATCGTCCGTCAAGCCCGCCCATCTCCTTTAGATTGCCAGCCTCCATCTCATCGATCGGCTGAATTCTCGCGCCTGCGCCGTGTGCGTCTGTATTCAGCGCAGGCGCAGACTGTCTGAACGCTCCATGCGCCGGCATCTCCACTGCACCTGCGCCATCTGTTCCTCAGAGCACTCTGACGTAATCGGCGCAGGCGCAGTGGAGATGCCAGCGCAGGGAGCGTTCAGACAGTCACTGCGCCTGCGCTGAATACAGACGCACACGGGCCACGGCGCAGGCGTGAGAATTCGGCCGATGGATAAGATGGAGGCTGGCAAGCTAAAGGAGATGGGCGGGCTTGACGGACGAGTGGGGCGGAATACAGGGTGAGTAGACGGAGCCTCTAGGTGCTGAAAAGACGCCCCCATAGCACCTAGAGGCTCATTTGCATAGCAATAAAAGTTTTTTTTTTGTGTAACGGCTGCACACAAAGGTTTTAGAATAGCATGGTTAGGTAGAGCAGACACTAGCAGATCGCTAGTGTCTGACAGCTAATTAGGTCCAAATGAGGTGGTAGAAACCCTTTAAGGGACCACTGCAAATCATTTGTTTCATCTATGGGACCCCTATTCTTGTGACCCTATTATTTTAGCAGGGGTTTTTTCTTCAAGGCTGTATTGTTTGAACACAATAAAAGGGGTATTCCAATCACAGACTTATATGCCAGATGGATAGTATATGCTATGGGTGTCTGTTGGACCCACGCCTATGCCGATAATGGTGGTCCTCCAACACCTATCCTGCCTAAGGAAAAGTGCTCTTGCATCATCTAGGCATAGCTATCTTTATTCACTTCTATGGGGCAGCTGAGAACACTTGCGCTGTTGTTTTTCTCCACACAAATGCTGGTCCCAGAGGTGGAACCTGCACCTATCGGACATCTACGGCTGATTCTGTGTATATGCCATAAATATCGGTGATGTGAATACCTCTTGAAGCTATGAATCATAAAGACTACTGCAGGGGCATAGGAGGGGTGGGGCAGCCGGGGCATGTGCCCCGGGCACAGAGGTTGGGGGGGGCACACTCGGGCAGTTAATTTACATAGTGAAGTCCTCTCCCTGCTTCATTGTTCCATTGATCGCCTGCGCTCCTCTTCAGCCACAAGGAGCGCACAATTAATTTCTTTAATTGAGCTGGAGAGGGCACTAGGGCCCAAAGGAGGGCACAAGGAGGACATAACCACAGTGAAGGGGTACAAGGAGGACATAACTACTGTGAAGGGGCACAAGGAGGATATAACTACTGTGAAGGGGCACAAAAGTGGGCATATCTACTGTGAAGGGGTGAAAAGGTGGTAATAACTATTGTGAAAGGGCACAAAGGTGGGTATAACTACTGTGCTTTAAATATATTTTATTCGTTACGGTACAAAAAATTAATGTCAATGTTACATTTCTGGTATTATAAAATCCATAAGTCCATCAATTCTACTTTGTGAACATGATTAACAATAATTTCATATAGGTGTCCATAGTTGTGTAAATATAAAAAATCAAATGGAGATCTCACATACTGGGGGAAAAGCAGGGTCCACCCGGCATCCGGAGCTTAATCAACGGATACACGAAACCTCTCTTTTAAAGTAATGTGATCTATAAGAGGCAGGGATCAGAGACCCGCAACCCAGACGGTCTCCAGGCAGCAAGCGCGCACCACGTGCGCCCACTTCCGAGCATGGGTGAACACACTCGGCAGGATTAACAATCATGTGACCAGTCACCTAAAACACACATAGACCATGCGTGCCGGGCATACAGCGATCTTTGATCACAGACCTTTCGTAAAGCAAGAGAGGGGGTCCAGCAGTCTTCTATCACAATGGTGGAAAAACCACTCGCATGTTTTACTGCCTCATCCCCATATAATTAGGAGTTAAATATTGATGCCCTACATAGCCGTGCCTCACATGTACTCGAATTAGTGTCTCATATGCCAGAAGACTCGGGTATAACTACTGTGAAGGAGCAAAGAGATGGGCATAACTACTGTGAAGGGGCAAAAAGGTGAGCATAACTACTATGAAAAGGCAAAAAGGACATTACTACTGTAAAGGGAAACCAAAGTGGGCACACCTACTGTGAAGGGGCAAAAAGGTGGGAATAACTATTGTGAAAGAGCACAAAGGTGGGCATAACTACTATGAATGGGGCAAAAAGGTGGACATAACTACTGGGAAGTGGCACAAAGATAAGCATAACTGCTGCAAAGAAGCCACAAGGAGGACATAAGTACCGTGAAGGGGGCAAAACATGGGTTAACTACTGTGAAGGGGCACAAAGGTGGGCATAACTACCGTGAAGGGGCACGAAGGTGAGCATAAATACTATAAGGGGACATCATTTGGGCAAAACTGCAGTGATGGGACACAATGTGGGCATTTCTGCTGTAAAGGAGACACAATGTGGTCATTAGTACTGTTATACATTGTGATAGCTAGGTCTTACAGGGCCAGCACAGCGTCCCATGCTGGGGATTTCACAAGGGCAGTCACCATCCCTTCCTTATGTGATTATTCTTTTGGATCTGTCACCACAGGGACCTTGTTCCGGTGCCAGCGACACCCTGGATGAGGTAGGACCAGTTGGTTCTTTCATTTATTGCAAGGTGTATTGGTACTGCCGTATACCCTATGATAGATTTTATTAGGTAAGTGGGACTGGGTGAGTATAGTTATGCACTGGGGGGAGTTAGAGGATTGACTTGCTGTGCTGCTAAACGTATTCACCTTTATGGGTTTGGATGCTGAATCCTTGCCCGGGTGCTGGAAAGCCTAGCTACACCTCTGACTCCTGATATACCCAAGTCAGTGGTCCAATATGTCAGTTCAGAAACTGGTTTAAAGGGGTTGTCCAGGATTTTGATACTGATGAGCTACTCTCCCCTCATGATAGGCCATCAATATCAGAATGATGGCAGGTCAACACCCTGCTGATCAGCTGTTACCTTGTAGCTCCAGAGCTGTAAGTTAGCGTCAGAACAACACAGGTCCTTCTACTGTGTCGTGGACATGGATCTCCATGGAATTAAATGGAAGCAGCACTGCAGTTACCAGCTCCATCCACTACACAGTGGGCATTGCTGTGCAGAGCTGACTGGCAGGAGTGCAGGGTCTTGGATAGGATAGTCCATCAATACTTGACCCTGGACAACCCCCTTAAAAGTCAGGCAGTAGTTTGTGTTTAGGGGTAATGTTCCAGGTTCTTCATTCTTTCTCTCTGGTTAGCACGCTCCTGTGTAAGACCTGGCCCTGCTTATTAGTAAGGAGAATGAAGATGGAATGCGTTTTGAAGAAACATTTGGAAATACAAATCCTCGCTGCTAAATGCTTTGTGTTTGTGTATTGGCAGCCAAGTGCGAAAACTATTTATGATAATATGGTATGACGGCGCTGAAGAGTTTACTTTGTTTATTGTGATTTCTGCTCCCAGTAATAATATTACTTCCACTTTGCAAATGCTGTCCAAAAAACGGCATATAAAATCACAGTCATTTGGCTGTTTGTGTTAAAAGTCCAATCCTTTTTTTGTACATGTAACGTATACAGTCATGTGAAAAAATTAGGACACCCTTTGAAAGCATGTGGTTTTTTGTAACATTTTTAATAAAAGGTTATTTCATCTCCGTTTCAACAATACAGAGAGATTAAAGTAATCCAACTAAACAAAGAAAACTGAAGAAAAGTCTTTTCAAGATCTTCTGTAAATGTCATTCTACAAAAATGCCTATTCTAACTGAGGAAAAAGATAGGACACCCTTGCCCCTAATAGCGAGTGTTACCTCCTTTGGCTGAAATAACTGCAGTGAGACGGTTCTTGTAGCCATCTACCAGTCTTCGACATCGGTCTGAGGAAATTTTACCCCACTCCTCAATGCAGAACTTTTTCAGCTGTGAAATGTTTGAGGGGTTTCTTGCACGTACAGCCCTTTTCAAGTCACCCCACAGCATCTCAATGGGATTCAAATCTGGACTTTGACTTGGCCATTCCAGGACTCTCCATTTCTTCTTTTTCAGCCAATCTTTGGTTGATTTACTAGTATGTTTTGGGTCATTGTCATGTTGCATGGTCCAGTTCCGCTTCAGCTTTAATTTTCTAACTGATGGTCTCACATGTTCTTCAAGCACCTTCTGATACACAGTAGAATTCATCGTGGATTCTATGATGGTGAGCTGACCAGGTCCTGCTGCAGCAAAGCAGCCCCAAACCATGACACTTCCACCTCCATGCTTCACAGTTGGTATGAGGTTCTTTTCTTGGAATGCTGTGTTTGGTTTACGCCAAACATGTCCTCTGCTGTTGTGTCCAAATAATTCAATTTTGGACTCATCTGTCCAAAGAACATTATTCTAGAAGTCCTGGTCTTTGTCAACTTTATCTCTGGCAAATGTCAGTCTGGCCTCGATGTTTCTCTTGGAAAGCAAAGGTTTCCTCCTTGCACACCTCCCATGCAAGTTAAACTTGTACAGTCTCTTTCTGATTGTAGAGGCATGTACTTCTACATCAACAGTAGCCAGAGCCTGCTGTAGTTCTCGAGATGACACTTTAGGGTTTTTGGAGACCTCTTTTAGCATCTTGCGGTCTGCTCTTGGGGTGAACTTGCTGGGGCGACCAGTCCTGGGCATGTTGGCAGTTGTTTTGAAAGCCCTCCACTTGTAGACTATCTTCCGGACAGTGGAATGGCTGATTTCAAAATCTTTTGAGATCTTTTTAAATCCCTTCCCAGACTCATAGGCTGCTACAATCTTTTTTCTGAAGTCCTCTGACAGCTCTTTTGCTCTCACCATGGTGCTCACTCTCACTTCAACAGTCAGGAGCACACCAAACTAAATGTCTGAGGTTTAAATAGGGCAAGCCTCATTCAACATGCAGAGTAACGATCTACTAATTATGTGCACCTGGTGTGATATACCTGTGTGAGATCTGAGCCAATTTAAGAGGGAATACATGTGAGGGTGTCCTATCTTTTTCCTCAGTTAGAATAGGCATTTTTGTAGAATGACATTTACAGAAGATCTTGAAAAGACTTTTCTTCAGTTTTCTTTGTTTAGTTGGATTACTTTAATCTCTCTGTATTGTTGAAACGGAGATGAAATAACCTTTTATTAAAAATGTTACAAAAAACCACATGCTTTCAAAGGGTGTCCTAATTTTTTCACATGACTGTATACTTAAAAATATGTGTGAGAGATTGTATGGATACAGTACATAGATACTACTGAACTGACTAACACTGATTATCTCATGGCAATGGCAACTGTCAAGGAGTGGGATAAGTTAGAAAGCAAGTGAACGATCAGTCCTTGATATTGATGAGTTAGAATCCGGAGAAATGGGAAAGCTTAAAGAGAACCTGTCATCAACTTTATGCTGCCCATACTAACGACAGAATAAAGTAGAGACAGGCGAGTTGATTTCAGCGGTCTGTAAGTGGTTGCCAAGAACCAACATCACAATCATTGCAGACTGGGCCTGGAAAAGAGTCCCGGCCACCTGAGAAGAGTCCTGGTTATTCATGAAGTCCTGCTCTCCTGCCCACCTGCTGATGATTGATAGGCTTCTACCTAGTTTTCTCCCTTTCTCTCTAGGAGAGAACTGCCAGTCATCAGCAGATGGTCCGGAGAGCAGGAGATTACTAATAACCAGGATTTTTCTCAGGTAGATTTGACTCTTTTCAAGGCCTGGGCTGCAATGATTGTGATGCTGGTTCTAAGCAACCACTTACTTTTAGCTCATGAGTGACACACCGCTGAAATCAGCATTTCTGTCACTAACTTATGCTGCCCTCAGTGAGGTCAGCATAAAGTTGATGACAGGTTTCGTTTAACCTCTTAAGGACACAGGGCGTACAGGTACGCCCTGATGTCCTGGTACGCGGCAGGCGATGATAGGAACAAGGTGCCTGCTTAAATCGTTGAGCAGACACCTTGGGTCAATGCCGAGGGGGGCCCTGTGACCCCCCCCCCCCGTATCGGCGATCGTGGCGGATTAACCCCTTCTATGCCGCTACCGTGGAATATTTGGTATTGTCGCGTCCGTGACAACCTGCTCTATAAAAAAATACCACATGATCTAACCCGTCAGATGAATGTTGTAAATAACAAAAAATAAAAACTGTGCCAAAACAGCTGTTTCTTGTTACCTTGCCTCACAAAAAGTGTGATATAGAGCAACCAAAAATCATATGTACCCTAAAATAGTACCAACAAAATTGCCACCCGATCCCGTAGTTTCCAAAATGGGGTCACTTTTTTGGAGTTTCTACTCTAGGGGTGCATCAGGGGGGCTTCAAATGGGACATGGTGTCAAAAAACCAGTCCAGCAAAATCTGCCTTACAAAAACCATATGGCATTCCTTTCCTTCTGCTCCCTGCCGTGTGCCCGTACAGCAGTTTACGACCACATATGGGGTGTTTTTGTAAACTACAGAATCAGGGCCATAAATATTGAGTTTTGTTTGGCTGTTAACCTATGCTTTGTAACTGGAAAAAATGGATTCAAATCTGCCCAAAAAGTGAAATTTTGAAATGTTATCTCTACTTTCCATTAATTCTTGTGGAACACCTAAAGGGATAACAAAGTTTGTAAAATCAGTTTTGAATACCTTGAGGGGTGTAGTTTGTAAAATGGGGTGGTTTCTATTATGTAAGCCTCACAAAGTGACTTCAGACCTGAACTGGTCCTGAAAAAGTGGGTTTTCGAGGTGCGAGGCTGGAACGGCTCCAAATCGAGCTGAGAGGCCACTGCAGTTCCACACGTAACAAGCTTTTTCTGAAGAACCAACATGTTTCCACATATGTTCACATTTCAATGTAGGCACAGTTCTTAAATGGTCTTAATACATTCCAGGTTGCATCAGTAAGTTTGTCTCCGGGTACCATATCCAGATGCACTTTCTTATATGTCAGGCTATGATATGCTTGACACCAGCCAGGGGTGCAATGCTCACAAACTTTTTCTACAATGCCCACTGCAGGGTGCAGATTCTAAGACAGAAACTTAATCTGTCCCTCTGGAATGACTAGGAGCATGAGGCTGTTGAAACCCAGCCAAGGGTGTGCAGGGGGCCTTACCTTCACATTCTGTTCCCTTGCATCCACAGGTTTCACTTCTCAACCTTGCAACCAACGTGGGGGATTTATCAAACTGGTGTAAAGTAGAACTGGCTTAGTTGCCCATAGCAACGAATCAGACTCCACCTTTATTTTTCCAATGGAGCTGTGAAAAATGAAAGGTGGAATCTGATTGGTTGCTGTGGGCAACTAAGCCAGTTCTACTCTACACCAGTTTGATAAATCTCCCCCAATATTATTTTTTCTCACTCAGTCTGGTAAGTTCCTTGTAGTTCCTGTCTTGACACTAAAATCTGACTGTAGATGCTCATAGGACTTAGGTTCCTGCAGGCAGCTCACAGTGTCTCATCCACAGACCGAGAAGGAGCCAAACCCTTCCTGATTATTTTAAATTTAAGGATAATTATAGATTTTTCTTGATTACATTTTTAGTTTTTTTGTTTCCTGGCGATAACTTTTATTTTTCTGTGACTGATAACAGATATCAACAGATGGTAATCACGACTTGGGAACGTCTTTGAAGAATTAGGGTGTAAAGGGTCTTCTTAGCAAAGAAGACTCCAGTCTCCAGTCTGCAGAAGACGTCTGTGTGTAACATCCACCTCCTGTCACTACCTCAGTCCCTGATAATGGACATGTGGTCCTAACTATCGCTGCCCATCCCCCGCCCATCAGACTTGTTACACCCAGGGATCCTTAGTGCTCAGTATAAGGGCTCATGCACTCGACCGTCTGTATTTTGTGGTCCGAAAAAAAAACTGATCCGAAAAAAATATGGATGATGTCCGTGTGCATTCCGGATTTTGCGGAGCGGAACAGCTGGCCCCTAATAGAACTGTCCTATCCTTGTCCGGACAATGATAGGAAATGTTCTATTTTTTTTGCGGAACGGAAATATGGACATACAGAAATGGAATGCACACTGAGTAACTTCCTTTTCTTTTGCGGACCCATTAAAATGAATAATTCCGCATATGGTCCGCCAAAAATTAAAGAGGAACGGACACGGAAAGCAAATACGTTTGTGTGCATGAGCCCTAGGGAGTCCTTCACAGGGCTGTTGTTCGGTCGGTATGTGCATTGGGGGCTGCAGTTTACGGTACCCAATGCACGGGCACCATCTGTGCAGCTGTCGCGATGGATCCGGACCCATTCAGGTTGAATGGGTCAGTGATCCGTCCACACTGCAAAAAATAGAACATCAGCCTTCCCGGATTGCTGACCCATTCAAGTAATGTGGGGTGCACACGGCCGGTGCCCGCATATTGCAGACCCACTGTTTGCAGGCCACAATACGGGCACAGCCAAACAGCCGTGTGAATGAGCCCTAACGCTCAAGGCAGAAGACAGACTATACCTAGTAAGGCCTCTTGCACACAAACGTTTTTTTCCCGTTTACGTTCCCTTTTTTTGCGTTCCGTATATGGACCGTATACGTAACCATTCATTTCAATGGATCCGCAAAAAAAGGAAGGTACTCCGTATGCCTTCTGTTTCCATATTTCCGTTTTTCCATTCAAAGATAGAACATGTCCCATTATTGTCCGCATAACGGACAAGGACAGGATTGTTCTATCAGGGGCCAGCTGTTCCGTTCCGCAAAAAACGGAATGCACACGGGCGTAATCTGTATTTTTTGCGGACCAAAAAATACTGAAAAAGCCATATGGTCGTGTGCAAGAGGCCTAATGCTCAGTTACAGCTTTGATAGAAGACACTTGAAATGCAAATAGTTACACTTTAAATTGAAAATAATCAAGATTATTTATTTTATTTTATTTTATTTGCAAAATCGTCCAGCCCTAACGTGACGTAGAAAATAGTGATTCCGATTTTTATAAAACATGGTAAGGCCGAATGCACACGGCCGTGTTCCGCAGCCGTGAGCGGTCCGTGGTAACACGGCCTGGATTCCTGCTCAAAGCGGGAGCGCACGGCGTCACTGGTTGATATGATGCCGTGCGCTTTGTGCTGCCGCTGCACTACAGTAATACACTCGTATGATCTATACGACTGTATTACTGTAGTGCAGTGGCGGCATGAAGCACACGGCGTCATAGCAACCAATGACTGTGCGCTCCTGCTCTCAGCGGGAATCCAGGCCGTGTTACCACGGACTGCTCACGGCCGCGGAACACGGCCGTGTGCATTCGGCCTAAAACTGTGCAAAAAAGGGAAAAAGACAATGGTGCAATATTTGTCTTTTTTTTCCATGCCCCCTCCCCCCAAAAAAGAGTAAAAGTTACATAATACTTTATACCATATGTACCCCAACTTGCTGCCATTAAAAAATACAAGTTGTCCCAAAAAAAAGCAAACCCTCGGATGAGTATTTTGACAAAATTATAATAAATAAAAAAAAGCAATAAAAAGTGCTTGCTGATTATTAGGGCCCAAAATAGGCTGGTCACTAAGGGGTTAACAACCATTTTTGCGGCTTCATTCTTCACCACTACTGCTCTGTAGAGTGTTGAAAGTAAATCCTAGTTTTTATTACTAAATCTTTTATAGCCAGAGCTCATCTCCTGTCGGGCGCAGAAGTAAATATTATTTCTTGCTCAGACTTGTTAAGGTCACAATGTACTACAGTAAAATTACAAACTACAATCTTTAATATGCTTATAATATTTTCATCCTATAACCAATTTTAACTAAGCAAATTGTGTGTTATATAAAATAGGACGATTATCCAAATGATTCCTATTTACCTACATCTGAGTTTTTCAGAAATGATGCTACTAAATTTATAAAAAAAAAAATTAAAAAAAAATTGGATGGCAAAAGATCAAAGTGTTGAGAAAAGTTTCATTCCTGCCAAGGATTCTTGTCCCTTTGCCTTCAACCCAGGGTAATTTCTCCCTTGACGAGTAGTTAGTAGGGAATGCTGGCTTATAATCATATACAGTATATTCCTAGCAACTGAACTGTCTAAAGTGGCTCATTGGAATAGCAATGGGTTGAAGGACACAAATTGCTTTCTGTAGAAGTCTATGTTTGCCGTTTAACCTTGCGGTGCTTTAGTACATATATATAACATATTGAGGGGCTCATTTATAAACTGATATATGCCACTTTTGTGGCATATAAGAGTTAGGCCTTATGCAGACAGCTGTTGTTTTGGTCCGCATCCGAGCGGCAGTTTTGTCGGCTCGAATGCGGACCCATTCACTTCAATGGGGCCGCAAAAGATGCGGACAGCACTCCGTGTGCTGTCCGCATCCGTTGCTCCGTTCCGTGGCCCCGCAAAAAAAAAAAAAACTGTCCTATTCTTGTCCGTGCTTTGGCAGTTATACATACATGTATTAAAGGCTGTCCATGCCGTTCCGCAAATTGCGGAACGCACACGGACGCCATCCGTGTTTTGCGGATCCGCGATTTGCGGATCGTAAAACACACAACGGTCGTGTGCACGAGGCCTTACAGATAGTGTTGAGTGAATCGACCGTTCAATTAGAATTTCAGGGAAAATGGTAAGAAATAATAAAAATAAAAATCATGCTTACCTCATTCGTCTAAATGTGAAGAACCGTCCGTATGACGTCACCATGCCGGCCGACGTCATCACGGGCCGTGCAAGATTACGTGCTAGATCTTCAATCAAGATGGCATTAGTGTAGGGACCCACTCCAAACAGTCCACAGTAATATGGTGAATGAGCCTATGCATTTTGATCAAAATATATACACAGTAGGGTGGGCAATATGGCCTAAAATCTATATTGCGATATAATTTTAAGCATGTGCGATATATTCTATATTTCGGGGGTTCAACTTTTTTTTTTTTTTTTTTTTACTTTTTATTTAATAACTATTAGCCTCCTTAGGGGCTAGAACCCTTGTCCTATTCACCTTAAGGCCCCATGCACACGGCCGTTGTTCACGGCCGTGTGCGGGCCGTGGAACCGCGGCCTGGATCCCTTCCTGTGAGCTGGAGCGCACGGCGTCACTGGTTGCTATGACGCCGTGCGCTCCCTGCTGCCGCCGCAATACAGTACTACACTGGTATGATCTATACCAGTGTATTACTGTACTGTGCCGGCAGCAGGGGGCGCACGGCGTCATAGCAACCAGTGACGCCGTGCGCTCCAGCTCACAGGAAGGGATCCAGGCCGCGGTTCCACGGCCCGCACACGGCCGTGAACAACGGCCGTGTGCATGGGGCCTAAGGCTGAGTTCACACGAGCGTGACAGATTAGGTCCGGATGCGTTCAGGGTGCGTTCAGTTAAACTCGCACCATTTTGCAAGCAAGTTCAGTCAGTTTTGTCTGCGATTGTGTTTAGTTGTTCAGTTTTTTCCGCGCGGGTGCAATGCGTTTTGATGCGTTTTTCACGCGCGTGATAAAAAACTGAAGGTTTACAAACAACATCTCCTAGCAACCATCAGTGAAAAACGCATTGCACTCGCACTTGCTTGCAGATGCAATGCGTTATTAACGCAGCCCCATTCACTTCTATGGAGCCAGGGCTGCGTGAAAAACGCAGAATATAGAGCATGCTGCGATTTTAAAGCATTGCAGAAGTGATGCGTTCACCTA
This sequence comes from Bufo gargarizans, assembly GCF_014858855.1. Taxonomy (NCBI): domain Eukaryota; kingdom Metazoa; phylum Chordata; class Amphibia; order Anura; family Bufonidae; genus Bufo; species Bufo gargarizans. The sequence goes on along the minus strand of NW_025334170.1, from coordinate 426,624 downwards.
CTGCATTGCACCCGCGCGGAACTCTCGCCCGTGTGAACGCAGCCTAAGGCCCCTTTCACACGGGCGAGTTTTCCGTGCGGGTGCGATGCGTGCGGTGAACGCATTGCACCCGCACTGAATCCTGACCCATTCATTTCTATGAGACTGTGCACACGAGCGGTGATTTTCACGCATCACTTGTGCGTTGCGTGAAAATCGCAGCATGCTCCTCTTTGTGCGTTTTTCACGTAACGCAGGCCCTATAGAAATGAATGGGGTTGCGTGAAAATCGCATGCATCCGCAAGCAAGTGCGGATGCGGTGCGATTTTCACGCATGGGTTCTAGGTGACAGTCTATTCACTGTATTATTTTCCCTTATAACATGGTTATAAGGGAAAATAATAGCATTCTGAATACAGAATGCTTTGTATAATAGTGCTGGAGGGGTTAAAAATAATAAAAAAGTTAACTCACCTTCTCCTCTTGTTAGCGCAGATGCCGGTCTGTTCTTTATCTGTGGGCTAAAGGACCTTTGATGACGTCAGATCACATGCTCCATCACCATGGTGATGGACCATGTGATTGGAGCATGTGATCTGACGTCACCTCAGGTCATTCAGTCCACAGCTAAAGAACAGAGTGGCATCTGCGCGAACAAGAGGAGAAGGTGAGTTAACTTTTTTATTATTTTTAACCCTTCCAGCACTATTATACTAAGCATTCTGTATTCAGAATGCTATTATTTTCCCTTATAACCATGTTATAAGGGAAAATAATACAATCTTCAGAACATCAATCCCAAGCCCGAACTTCTGTGAAGAAGTTCGGGTCTGGGTACCAAACATGCGCGATTTTTCTCACGCGAGTGCAAAACGCATGACAATGTTTTGCACTCGCGCAGAAAAATCGCGCATTTTCCCGCAACGCACCCGCCTCTTATCCGGGCAAAAAACATGACGCCCGTGTGAAAGAGGCCTAAGGCTGGTTTCACACGGGCGTGACGGATTTGATCTGGATGCGTTCAGGGTGCGTTCAGTGAAAATGCTGCGATTTTGGCACTAAAACAAGTCAGTTTTGTCTGCAATTGCGTTAAGTTGTTCAGTTTTTTCCGCGCGGGTGCAATGCGTTTTGATGCGTTTTTCACACTCGTGATAAAAAAGTGAAGGTTTACAAACAACGTCTCTTAGCAACCATCAGTGAAAAACGCATCGCACCTGCACTTTCTTGCGGATGCAATGCGTTTTTCACGCAGCCCCATTCACTTCTATGGAGCCAGGGCTGCGTTACAAACGCAGAATATAGAACATGCTGCGATTTCAAAGCATTGCAGAAGTGATGCGTGAAAAAAAACGCTCATGTACACAGCCCCATTGAAATGAATGGTGCCGGATTCAGTGCGGGTGCTATGCATTCACGTCACGCATGGCACCCGCGCGGAAATCACGCTCGTGTGAAAGGGACCTAATAGAGCTCTATTAGAGTAAATAGGACTTCACACGCTCCCTGCTGCTCTGTGCATAGTGCAGGGAGCTGACTATGGCAGCCAGGGCTTGAGTAGTGTCCTGGCTGCCATGGTAACCGATCGGAGCCCAGCGATTACACTGCTGGGGCTCCGATCAGAAGCTGCCACCCCTCAGGACCTGAGGGGTTAATTGCGGCAGATCACGGTGCGCAGTAATAGAGGCCGGGTATGGGATATGGCCGGCATATACAGGCTACGTTTGTATTCAGTCCCTCCCCTCCTCCTCCTCTCTGTTCTCATTGATGGCACAGGTGCCACAGTCCCTCCCCTCCTCCTCCTAGTCTGTTCTCATTTGTGGCGCAGTGGCCACAGTCCCTCCCCTCCTCCTCTTAGTCCGTTCTCATTGGTGGTCAGCGGCAGGGACTCTCTCCTTCTCCACTGTGTCGGCTCAGGAGAACATGGTGAGTGCCAAGAGTGGCCCATGTCATGTTCTACTGCGATCTGCGATGTGGCGATATAAACAAAATCTCTATCGTTGGCCAGATTTATATTGCATATCGTCTATATCGCCCACCCCTAATACACAGTGCAGCAATAGATCAATGCATAGCATGTTGATTTGTTGTTCATGTCTTTTTCTCTACTTTTTGATAATAAATAAATCAGGGGGGTTATGGACTGAAGTGTAGAAAAACAACTTTTATCTTCTAAATTTCCTTGTCTGGCTTGTGCTTTTATGTTCTGCTGTATCAACCATTAGCATACATGTTGCTGTTTGTGTGTAAAGATCGACAAATCCTGTTGTTGGAATTGTCTGGGGCTACATGGTGATCGAGGCTGCAACATCGGTCATTGTGACCAAGGATCACTGTGTATCAGTGAGAATCGCAAGTTTCCATGATTAACACAATTCCAGATTCGCAAAAAAATATAAAAAAATTCTGGAATTATCTTGATTCGGGCCCATGGTGGCAGCAACTTATGAGTTCAGGTGCAACCCCATTCTATTTAGTGGCTGCATTGCTACACAGTGATCTTTGGTTGTGGCTCCAGCCTACAGGAAGGAAATGTGTCGCCAAAAATTAGATCTGCCAGTTAAAACCAGATAGCAACACATATCCTTTCTTTCTAATCTGTTTTTATTTTCGGATTGCAGATTTTTTTTATTCCATATATACTGAACATGATTATGGGGGCAGCCATCTTGCCTGAGCTGTTCTTAACAGCATGTAGAAAGCATTAAGAAAATGGTCAGATGAGGACCTCACTGACATCTATGGGAGAGTTTTCTGGGCATGCTCTGTGACCTGTGCAGAGGTCATTGTACAAGGAAAGAATAGATAGCTGTGACAATCACCTATTGTGAATGGTGGATCCTGTGTTCTCTGTACACAGGGGTGGTATAATTACAGGTAGGATTAGATAACAGATAAGGGTACTTTCACACTTGCGGCAGAGTGATCCGGCAAGCAGTTCCAGCAATCTGCATGCAAACGGAAAGCATTTGTAGACGGATCCGGATCTGTCTTACCAATGCATTGCAAGAACGTATCCGTCTCTCCGTTTGTCATCCGGAGAAACGGATCCGTTATATATTTTTTTCACATTTTTACCGGTCTGTGCATGCGCAGACCAGAAGGATGGATCCTGCATTGCGGTATTTTGAATGCCGGATCCGACACTAATATATTCCTATGGAAAAAAAATGCTGGATCCGGCATTCAGGCAAGTGTTCAGTTTTTGTGGCCGAAGATAAAACCGTAGCATGCTGCGGTATTATCTCCGTCCTGAACAGTCAAAAAGACGGAACTGATGCATCCTTGAACGGATTACTCTCCATTCAGAGTGCATGGGGATAAAACTGATCAGTTCTTTTCCGGTATTGGATGGAACTCTATGCCGGAAAAGAAAAACGCTAGTGTGAAAGTGGCCTAAGCACTTTTATGACCGTGGAGCAGCTTTACATTGACTTCTATATAAGCAGCTCCGTTCCTCGGGCTGCTGACGGAGTCCATTAAACTGTGCATTGCCCCTGACTATCATTAATTAACCATCCCGTTTTAGTGAGTGTCGGGTTTGCTCATACTGGCCATGTGGGCACTTTCTACATGTGAGGAATTTGGCACATGCTTTTACTAAGCAAGGAGTAAAATAAATATTGTACTGTGTTTATTATCCTGTCATCCATTGTTATTACTCCGCTCTCAGGTTACCCTGTAATGTCCAATGTCGCCCAGTGTTTGTAAAATAGTGGCTAATTTACTGCGTGTTAAGCATACAGTGTAGAGGAACTCACGCGTTAAAGTGTAGCTCTGGGTGTTATACCGAATTATAGAGTATCACTTATCAGCAAAATGGAACCCGTCCAAAGTAGTCCGTGTCTGAATACTGTAAGGGCCTACTGTTCTTTCCTATTTAGCTTCATGCTATGTATGAATGGGGAGAGCACAGCAGAGAGGCTCCCGGTACAAAACTACCTTCAGAAAATGCGTAACCAACAGCCGCAGGGTTGCCAAACTGATTATTTTGCTTAACACTTTTGCTTAACACTTGTGCTCGGATCGCCTATCAGAAAGGTGTCCCTAACCTATCTAACCCTATCTTGCAACAAGCAGTAGAATTGTGCCATAACTGCTGCGATAGGGCAGCCTAAAGGGGGCCACCCCTATATGAAGTGACTGTAAGATGGCGTGGGTGGGTGGGTGAAATCAGCTGAATCATCATCAGCCTAGGCCTGCAGGAGCCTATAAATAGCCTAGTACCCACCCAGCCTGGCCTCACAGGTGCAAGTAAGTAGCCTTGTAATCAGCCTCTCCTCTCACAAATACAGCAAAATACTTTTGCTTAACACTTGTGCTCGGATCGGCTATCAGAAAGGTGTCCCTAACCTATCTAACCCTATCTTGCAACAAGCAGTAGAATTGTGCCATAACTGCTGCGATAGGGCAGCCTAAAGGGGCCAAAAAGCATAGACCTTATTTAGAGTAAACATATACATACCATTAAGACACCCGCTTTGAACGCAGAAGACTCTACCCGATGAAGGTGCGGAATATACCGTACATATCAGCGACTTCTATATACCTTACCTCTTTGTCACGTGCCGTTGTTTTTGGAGGTAGCTAAAGTTGATGTTTTGAAAGAGCGGTCGGTAGTCAAAACGATTTACCCCTATGTTGACGATCATATGAACATATTACGAGAAGGTCTGAACCCGGGAGCTGCGGACTGAAATAACAATGGTGAATGTGATAGAAGACTTAATGAAGTCCAACCATTCGCTAAGGGCCCTGCTCGGACACCAACTATTGCTGGTAGCAAATACTTCACCTATACTTCTTCCCCAGGCCACTGCTTAAATTATTTCTTATTATTTATAAAGGACCCAAAAGTTAGAAGATGGCATATGCCGCTTAACTCTGATAATGGATCGGGACTTCGTAACCGCCTGTAGTCGTGACAGGACTTCGTAACCGCCTGTAGTCGTGACAGGACTTCGTAACCGCCTGTAGTCGTGACAGGACTTCGTAACCGCCTGTAGTCGTGACAGGACTTCGTAACCGCCTGTAGTCGTGACAGGACTTCGTAACCGCCTGTAGTCGTGACAGGACTTCGTAACCGCCTGTAGTCGTGACAGGACTTCGTAACCGCCTGTAGTCGTGACAGGACTTCGTAACCGCCTGGCGCGAGAGACCCTAATGGCGGGGCCAGGCGCCAGTGAGGGAAGAAACGTAAACCTGAAAGAAAGCTGCTATGTTCATCAGGGGAACGGTATCAGAGCGGTGCACTGACTCCCCCAGAAAAATACTGAGTAAACATGATGTAGCAATGAAAAGGAAAATGCAGCCTTAAGTGGAAGCCGAAGTGATGTATGAACAGGTGGGTGAACGCAGCTGTGGATGTGAGTAGTGCCTAAAACATGGTATGGGCCCAGCTGTGAGCATGAAGAGCCCGGTATAACGCAGCTGTGAATGCAATCTGAGATGACAGGGTATCAATGTGATGCAACAGCAACGCATGAACGCAGCTCTAGTGGTGAACAGAGTATAAATTGGGAATGCAGTTGTGATACACCATGTATGCTGCTCCTGTAGTTGTGATAGGATCTGTCGTGTCTGTAGACGTGACAGACTTTGTCAATTGCGCCTTATTACTGTACCTCCTACTGGAAGACAGACCGATACCCAGGCCGGACACCAAACCCTCAGCCAGAGTTTGTAGATGAAGTAAGCCTGCCTTGGGAGAAGGTGATGTCCGCAAAGGCAGGCTTGAGATGACTGCTTAAAAAACCCAACAACCTAGAAAATAAAAGTCAGAGAAAACGACAATGTGAGAGAGGCTCTAATGGCGCGAGACACCACAAGAAAATTGTATTGCGAGCCAAATATGACCGAGCCATGCGAGCGGGTCTGAGGGCAGAAAAGACATGGAACCTACTTGTGGTGGGACCACGTAGCCGGCCTCGAATGGCGGAGTTTATGTCTGTAAAATTTAACTGAGAAGCCATGCGTGGGAGACTAAAGGTGGAGCGATGCGTGAGGGACTCTAATGGCTGAGTCATACGTGTAAACTGAAATGGAAAAGCCATGCGCGAGACTCTAATGGTGGAGTCATACGTGTAAACTGAAATGGAAAAGCCATGCGCGAGACTCTAATGGTGGAGTCATAAGTGTAAACTAAAATGGAAAAGCCATGCGCGAGACTCTAATGGTGGAGTCATAAGTGTAAACTAAAATGGAAAAGCCATGCACGAGACTCTAATGGTGGAGTCATACGTGTAAACTGAAATGGAAAAGCCATGCGCGAGACTCTAATGGTGGAGTCATATGTGTAAACCAAACGGAGAAGCAATGCGTGAGAGACTCTAATGGCTGAGCTATGCGTGAGAGACTCTAATGGCTGAGCTATGCGTGAGAGACTCTAATGGCTGAGCTATGCGTGAGAGACTCTAATGGCTGAGCTATGCGTGAGAGACTCTAATGGCTGAGCTATGCGTGAGAGACTCTAATGGCTGAGCTATGCGTGAGAGACTCTAATGGCTGAGCTATGCGTGAGAGACTCTAATGGCTGAGCTATGCGTGAGAGACTCTAATGGCTGAGCTATGCGTGAGAGACTCTAATGGCTGAGCTATGCGTGAGAGACTCTAATGGCTGAGCTATGCGTGAGAGACTCTAATGGCTGAGCTATGCGTGAGAGACTCTAATGGCTGAGCTATGCGTGAGAGACTCTAATGGCTGAGCTATGCGTGAGAGACTCTAATGGCTGAGCTATGCGTGAGAGACTCTAATGGCTGAGCTATGCGTGAGAGACTCTAATGGCTGAGCTATGCGTGAGAGACTCTAATGGCTGAGCTATGCGTGAGAGACTCTAATGGCTGAGCTATGCGTGAGAGACTCTAATGGCTGAGCTATGCGTGAGAGACTCTAATGGCTGAGCTATGCGTGAGAGACTCTAATGGCTGAGCTATGCGTGGAGACTCTAATGGCTGAGCTATGCGTGAGAGACGGATGGCAGAGTCGTGTGTAACAAAAACGGAGAAGCCATGCGTGAGACTAATAGCGGAGCCATGCGTGAGACTAATAGCGGAGCCATGCGTGAGACTAATAGCGGAGCCATGCGTGAGACTAATAGCGGAGCCATGCGTGAGACTAATAGCGGAGCCATGCGTGAGACTAATAGCGGAGCCATGCGTGAGACTAATAGCGGAGCCATGCGTGAGACTAATAGCGGAGCCATGCGTGAGACTAATAGCGGAGCCATGCGTGAGACTAATAGCGGAGCCATATGTGTAAAACTAAAACAGAGAAGCCATGCGCGAGAGACTAATGGCAGAGTCGTATGTGTAACACTAAAACGGAGAAGCCATGCGTAAAAGACTAACAGCGGAGCCACGCGTGAGCGACTAATGGCAGGAGTCATATATGTAAAACTAAACAGAGAAGCTATACGTGAGAGACTAATGGCGGAGTCGTATGTGTAACACTAAACGGAGAGCCATGCGTGAGAGACTCTAATGGCGGAGTCGTGTGTGTAACACTAAAACGGAGAAGCCATGCGTGAGAGAGTCTAATGGCAGAGTCCTATGTGTAAAACTAAACGGAGAAGCCATGCATGAGAGACTAATGGCGGAGCTGTATGTGTGACACTAAAACGGAGAAGCCATGCATGAGAGACTCTAATGGCGGGGTCATACGTGAGAGACTCTAATGGCGGAGTCGTATGTGTAACACTAAACGGAGAAGCCATGCATGAGAGACTCTAATGGCGGGGTCATACGTGAGAGACTCTAATGGCGGAGTCGTATGTGTAACACTAAAACAGAGAAGCCATGTGTGAGAGACTAATTGTGGAGCCATACGTGAGAGACTCTAATGGCGGAGCCGTACGTGTTACTAAACCGGAGAAGCCATGTGTGCGACTCTAATTGCAGAGTCATGCGTGTGAGACTAATGGCAGAGCCCTGTGTGTAAAAGTTGAACGGAGAAGCCATGTGTGAGCGACTAATGGCGAATTATTATTATTTATTTATTTATTTTTTTTACCACTTATGCAGCACCAGTATGACTTGTGGACTCTCATAACCATGACCCTCTCCGACAATAAACCTCAGACGCTAACCAGCCTACAACCGTATTGTACCCCTAACGAACAACATGAAGCACGGTCATCGGGCCCCCGAAGCCATGTAGCCCCCCGAAGCCAAGAGACTGACCTGGATGACCTTACAGTGATGATAAGTAATCAAAACGTGAGCCAGACCTAATAAAAAATGCATATACATTAATGATCTGAACCACGTGCCTAGATGAAACATTAAACCAACCGCAAAATTGAACCAGATGGGAGAAAAATGAAGAGCCAGAGGCATTACGGTTCGCTAAGAGAAGACCCTTTGTCGTGACAAACGAATGAACAACTGTGAAAACATAGTAGGAACTTACTCCTATTGGCCCACAGTCCGCTAGGGAGCTATTTGGTTAACTGGGGCAGGGGACCAATCTGAGTAACTGCAAACCAGAAGTAAAGGAGACCAGTCTGAGTGAATGCAATCCAGGACTAAAGAACACAATATTTTTTTTATTTTTTTTTTTAAAGAAATGCAGCTTTAAGTGGAAGCAGAGTATAACACATAATGTAAGAACAAGTGAGTGAACGCAGCTCTGAATGTGAGTGGTGCCTAAAACATGGTATGGGCACGGCTCTGAGTATGAGCATGAAGAACATGGTATGAAGCAGCCGTATGAATGCAATGTGAAAGTGCACAGAGTATTAATGCAATGCAACAGCGGACGCATGAACGCAGCTCTAGTAGTGAATGGTGTATAGGACAAAACGTAAATGCAGACACCTCGACGAAGCTGTGCGTGAGAGACTCTAATGGCGGAGCCATGCGTGAGAGACCTATTCTAGGCACATGCTACACCAATAACAATATGCAATAGCCTCCAACAAGCCCCTAAACAGCCAGACAAACTATACTAACAACAGTCATTTTGACCATTAGCGCCCAACTCTGCTTCGTCCAAGCATATGCGCATACCGCAATGTGTGTCTCGTCCAAACAAGTCTGATTTGACCGTGAACACCAGCACTCGCCTGGCACTTCTGCCGCTGCCAAAGTGTGAACGAGCCTCCGCACAATGTAGCTGCTTTTTTTTTTTTTTTTTTTTTTCGCCATTGATCCACATTTACCATCACTTAAACACAGCACGTGTGCTTGAGCCAACTGCAGACACGCTCCCCGCATGTAAACCAGGTACCAGAAAACATACAACCATGCCCACTCTAAGCACATGCTACCCCAATACTGTATGCAATGGCCCCACCAGGCCTCTGAAATAGCCGGACAAACAATACAACCATCGTTCAACCCTTGGCGCCCAACTCTGCTTCATCCCAGAGCACTACATGTGGTGGACCGCAGCGTGGGTCCCGTGCAACAACTCCGATCCTACCATGAATACCAGCGCCCTCCTGAGACATTCTGCCGTCGCCCAGCCGTAAGGAGCCTCCACACCATGCTGCTGTATCCTAGAACTGACTCAGAGGTAGTGAAATCAGCTGAATCGTCATCAGCCTAGGCAGGGGTGGGATTCAAATTTTTAACAACAGGTTCCCTACTCAGCGGTGGATACGCAGCGCGTCACGAGTCATGACACATATATACATACACCATATATATGCAACACAGTCACGACATATTTACATACACCATATATACACTACACACATACCACTCAACTTTTAAAAAGCCTTAGGCCCCCTCTTTGTTATTACTGTAATGGCCCCCTCTTTATTATTATTATAATGGCCCACTCTTTATTATTAATATAATGACCCCCTCTTTTTTATTAATATAATGGCCCCCTCTTTATTATTAATATAATGGCCCCCTCTTTGTTATTACTGTAACGGCCCCCTCTTTGTTATTACTGTAACGGCCCCCTCTTTGTTATTACTGTAACGGCCCCCTCTTTATTATTATTATAATGGCCCACTCTTTATTTTTAATGTAATGGCCCCCACTTTATTATTAATATAATGGCCCCCACTTTATTATTAATATAATGGCCCCCACTTTATTATTAATATAATGGCCCCCACTTTATTATTAATATAATGGCCCCCTCTTTATTATTAATATAATGGCCCCCTCTTTTTTATTAATATAATGGCCCCCTCTTTATTATTAATATAATGGCCCCCTCTTTGTTATTACTGTAACGGCCCCCTCTTTGTTATTACTGTAACGGCCCCCTCTTTATTATTATTATAATGGCCCACTCTTTATTTTTAATGTAATGGCCCCCACTTTATTATTAATATAATGGCCCCCACTTTATTATTAATATAATGGCCCCCACTTTATTATTAATATAATGGCCCCCACTTTATTATTAATATAATGGCCCCCACTTTATTATTAATATAATGGCCCCCACTTTAATAACAAAGAGGGGGCCATTACATTAATAATAAAGAGGGGGCCATTACATTAATAATAAAGAGGGGGCCATTATATTAATAATAAAGTGGGGGCCATTATATTAATAATAAAGTGGGGGCCATTACATTAATAACAAAGAGGGGGCCATTACATTAATAACAAAGAGGGAGCCATTACATTAATAATAAAGAGGGGGCCATTACTATTAATAACTAAAGAGGGGGCCATTACATTAATAACAAAGAGGGGGCCATTACATTAATAATAAAGAGGGGGCCATTATATTAATAATAAAGAGGGGGCCATTACATAGTGGAGTACCGCTTAAAAAAGCTGCTCTTACTCTGTGGGCAAAATAGATGTGTTTCCCTGTGTGTGGCCACCTTAAATATTGTCATCAACCCCATCCATAACTCTTGTTTGGCTAAAAGAATCTAAACATTGGGTCAGGATGAGGGGAAGGTGGAGTAGGCACCTGCTTAGGAGAAATAATTAATACTTACCTCTCTCTCCTTCACAGCTTGTGGCATCCTGGTACAGGCGGTCACCAATGCCTCGCTCACTGTGCCTTCCCGCGCCGCGTCATCGCGTCATCTCGCGAGATCCGCCGCAGGAGGTCACAGTGAGGTACGTGACTAAGTCCTGCGTCGCACCTCAACTGAAGCCGCTCCCCCGGCCCCTCCTCACTTCGCCTGCCCAGCTGCCCTGCACAGTGCGCGTCACACAGGACGGGCACTGGTGCAGGCGCAGCTGCAGGACCGGGTCGGGATCCCTGCTTCTCACCGGTTCTGCGAACCGCCTGTAATTTTAACAAACGGTTCGGCAGAACCGGAGAGAACCGGCTGGATCCCATGCCTGAGCCTAGGCCTGCAGGAGCCTATAAATAGCCTAGTACCCACCCAGCCTGGCCTCACAGGTGCAAGTAAGTAGCCGTGTAATCAGCCTCTCCTCTCACAAATACAGCAAAATACTTTTGCTTAACACTTATTTTTCTGGCCAACTCATAAAAAAATCACAGACAGCAAAAAATTGTTATGGACAAATTGGAAAACTGTAAGAAATCATAAACATTATTAGTAATATATACTATTTATTACTAACCTCCCATTCTAAGTCCATAGGCATTAGTATAGAGTTGGTGCCCACTTTGCAGCTAAAACAGCTTCCACTCTTCTGGGAAGACTTTCTACAAGATTTTGGAGTGTCAGTGAATTTTGTGATGTGGCTAAGGTCAGGACTAGAGATGAGCAAACCAAACCCCACGAAGTGGAATTCGATCCAAATTTCAGGATAAATTCGATTCGCCTCGAAGTCGAATTTCCTTGTCCTTCGTGGTAGAGAATCGATTTAACCTGAAATAGTGTAAAAAACGAAAAAATTCATACTTACCTCCTCCATTTACTCGCGCCGGGCCACCCGTTGATTGAAGATCTCGGCTGAAATCCCGTGCGTCACGACGCCGGCCGGCATGATGACGTCATTTCGGGCCCCACAAGATTTTGCGCCAGATCTTCAAGCAAAATGGCGGTGGCGAGCAAATAGAGGTGGCAAGTTTGATTTAATTTTTTTTTCTATGTTAATTTTACACTATTTTTACACTCAGATGCCACGAACATGTATGAACGCGGCATCTGAGGGGTACAATGACGGGGAGCGGCACTGTCGCAGCTCCCTGTCATTGCACCCGCTACTTACAAAAAAAATGCACTTTGTGAGTAAGTAATTCATCACGAAGCAAATTTTTTTGTAAAATTCGGCGAAGCAGCCGAATCGAATTTTGAAAAAGTTTGCTCATCTCTAGTCAAGACTCTAGTTCTTCAAAAGCAAATATCAGCAGTCAGCGCCTGAGCCTGCCTGACTGCGCAGGTGCAGCCAGCCTAGTTAGGAGGTGGGATAGTATTGTATGCTCTACAGCGCTAGCGGTAGATTCATTCTACGTGTTCAATGTGGGTCGTAACCAGGCTAGGATCACATGCACTATGCGTGGCATGTGATTCAGGAAGTGCCAGGAGCATATCATTTGACGGTGAGAACAGCGCTGGACCAGTAGGAAACCATTAACCTTAAAAGTTGTCCAGGTTCAGAGCTGAACCCGGACATATCCCTATCTTTACCCCTCTGGCCTTCCTAATATGAGCTTTGGAGCATTTCATGCTCCGATGCTCTCCTTTGCCCTGCTCTGAATCGTGCAGGGAAAATACATTTTTAGGACATCCGGTGTCTTACCATGCTCTTCATAGGGACTGTTAGATGGAGGCTTCTGTCAACCACTGAGCCTGGTGATGTAAAAAATGGCTAGGGCATTGCTAGAGCCTGCCCATAGAGCAGGTGATGTCACCGGGAACAGTGCTGGGCGGAAGCCTATGCGACATACGCCTCCCCCCAGGGCCCTGTATATTGCGACTCAGGTTTAGTAGGAATGCCGAGTGGTGTAGTGCGACCTAAATGTCTCTTTAAGTGTGTCACGGTGCTTCTACCTGGATACCCCTGGACCCCAGGCTTTGGCTCCGAAGCAATAAAAAGGGGGAATAATTGAGGGATATGAAAGAATAACTTGAATCCAGACATTGAGATGAAGTTTAATGGCAGATTTACTTGAAAAAACATTTCTTCAAACAGCTTTCAGGCTTTGTCTGGGTTCCAGCAGGCTTTAGCATGAACTGGCAGGCAAACTGAACTCTGCTTTATCTCTTTCTCTCTGCTGTACTGATAGGTAGCTTAGTAACTTTAATTTCTTTGTTATGCTGCACTCCACTCTTTAGTCTGACTTAGTTTCAGCCAAGGAACTATTCTCCGGGCTCCTGAGGCTTTCAAGCTTCTGCCTCCATGGTCAGGAGAGCTAAGGGTGCTCTGGCTGGCGTGGGCATGTCAGGCAGTGACGTGTCCCTGCACTCCCTTTCCCTGGAAACTAACTGGAAACTTATGCCCCAACCAAAGGGGGGAGAATGGAATGGTAAGTTCCATTCTCTCTAACTATATCTCTGCCATTTGCACTGCCACCTGCTGGTGAACCAGGCACATTACTTGTAATAAACAGTTACATAACAAGATTATCAATGCAAAGTGTAGAGAGGACCTGGAACAAAATACATAAGATGGCATACAGATTAGCTCATTAGAGATAGTAGCAGGGTGCAGGAGTGTGCTATTGTAAACAAAAATGTATTTGCCCTGTGCGATTCAGTGCAGGGCCAAGGAGAGCATCGGAGCATGAAATGCTCCGATGCTTATATCAGGGGGCCGGGGGGGGGGGGAACATAGGGATATGTCTGGGTTCAGCTCTGAACCAGGACAACTCTTTCCAGTATCAATGCAAAAGATGTTAGTGTCAACAAGTGTGGGGGCAGGGGATGTGAAATAAAAGAAGATTCTTGGAGTATTCTTTTAATTAGAACATCCTAAAAAGGATCTGTCGGTAGGATCAGTAGGATCAAGCCTATTAAATTATTTAAATAATACCAGCCTTTTGAGAATCGGCTACGACATTGCAAATGAGGACTTCAGTGTTCCAAGGGGCAGGACCTAGTCCCTCAGTGCAAATCAGTTCCTCAGTTTTCCAGTGCTAGACCTCGACTGATGGTGCACTGAAGACCTAATTTGCATAACGCCTGGTTTTATAGGGTTGATCCTTCTGTCAGGTGCCTTTTAAACTTACACTATATGTTAGGGGTTGGAGTTTACTATTATTGTTTTATACTATGTAGTTACTACTGTTGAGTACATAACTGATGTTCTGTTTGTTTCTAGAATTCTAAGTAACCATGAGCAGTGAACTAAATGTCCCAGTGGATCCCTCCACCCCAGCCGTCTCTGAGCGCGGCAACAAAGGGATGGACTACAGAGACTGGGTTAGGCGCAGCTACTTGGAACTGGTCACATCCAATCATCACTCAGTGCAGGCCTTATCCTGGAGGAAGTTATATCTCAGCAGAGCCAAATTAAAAGCTTCTAGCAGGACATCTGCTTTACTTTCTGGATTTGCTATGGTGAGTTTAAAAGTAAAATCTTCAGATTCTTTTTTTTTTTACAGGTTTTAATGTAGCGGAGTCTCACTGAATTGAAATGTATCACATTATGTGTTAGGGTTACATTGTAAGTGTAATGTTCTTTTGCATAAATCAGCAGTACTGTACCTGTGCATGATGAAACTTTGTAATATATCTTACCCTCTTCCTCACCTTCCATCTGCCTATAGTTCCCCACTACCTGCATGTTGGCTTTGTCAATGTTCAGAAATCTAATCAGCTCCACAAAAGTCCATTTGAGGTTATATATTAAATAATACAGGAGGGAGGACGAAGAGGGTGAGGTGGCTGCAGTTTTATCTAATATAAATAAATATAAAGCTGAGTGTATGTGTGTATGTATGTCCGCTAAAGGAATCCGTACTGTTGCATTTACAATCACAAAATTTGGCACACATGTACATCAGGTGTCCGGGAAGGTTTTAGACCGCTCTCTAGCACGCACAGTTCCTGAGATATTCCCCAAAAAAATGCATTAGCCAATAGAAGCCTGGTCACATGACCATCAGCCAATAGAAGCTCACAGACCCTTAGTCTCCACACACACACAGTTTTACATCAGGTTTCCATAACAACCCAGCTATTTTTCTTCACTGCTGTAGGTCAGCTTGAAAGAGGCAGGGGGCTGTGGATGACACTGTTAAGGGAGCGGAGTGTTGTGGAGATCACAGTTAAAGTGGCAAAAGATGGACTTAAAAACCCCGCCCCCAGGTCCTGCTAAGCCACTCTTCTGATCGGGTTAGGCCACGCCCCTTCTACTCCGCCACTGACGGGGATAAAAAAAAAATGAAGGTAAAAATCAACTTCTGTCAGCTGCAGGGGTGGAAGGGATGGTGACTTCCTCCCTGGCGCTCAGGCTCAGACAGCACAGTGCTGCTGTCTGAGAGTGAGCTGTTCAAAAGGACATCCCTGTGTCCGTCCAGGCCCTACGCCGGAGGGAGGGTAGGGAGTCTAAAACCGGACCTTTGGCCACTTTAGGGGCACGCTGCTGTGGAGGTCACAGTTAAAGGGACGGTGCCCTATAGAGGTCAGTGTTAAGGGGCGGGGTGCTGTAGAGGTCATCGTTAAGGGGGTAGGGCAGAGGCGTATCTATCGCGAGGCAAACAAGGCATTTGCCTGGGGCGGCACTTGCCAATGGGGCGGCAAAATGCCTTGTTTGCCTACACAAATACTTGCCGATCGATCCGATCCTTCACTATGCCGCTGCGAGCGGCAGCATCGCCGGCGCCGCATAGTGAAGGAGTGACTTATCACTTATCTCCTCCCTCCTCCTCCCTCCTCCTCCCAACCCCAGCTGTTTTCCTACCCGGCCTTGCTACCCACGTCACTTCTAGTAGTGACGTGGGAGGTACGTCTCTTCCCTCCGCTCCTGACTGGGTTTGTTGGCGCAGGCCCCGTAGCAAAATATTCCGGCCCAGTGCGCATGCCCGAAGCGCAGTAGGAGGCGTAGTAGCAGAAAATTCCGGCTCCTACTGCACCTGCGCCGAGTCGCCTTATTTGCGCATGCGCAGTGGGTCAAAATATTCAAAATACAAGCGGCAGCCATAGCCGGCCGGGAAAAGTCTGCCCAGACCGGCTCCCTCCTCACACAGACAGTTGGCCACTTTGCCTGATTGACTCCTGGCCTACGTACCCTGCGAGAAGTGTCCAGACCAGGACCAGGTCCTGAGGTCCAGGCAGAGGAACAAACAGGAGTGAGTGAGAGTGAGACAAGAGAGTTAAAAAGCAAATACTGCACGTTCACAGTGAGAGTGAGACTCATAAATAAAGGTGGTATGATGTCAGACTGTCTATAGTGGCCCTGGCCTCTCCTTGAGGCTGCCCCATACAGACTGTATGGCCTGGGGCAGCCTCGAGGAGAGGCCAGGGTCACCATAGACAGTCTGACATCCCACCTTTATTTATGACACAGACACAGTGCACTATTTGCTTGTGGCAGCCGGGCAGCCCCCAATCCCCCATACAGTTTAGTGTCTCCTTGTGGCTGCCCCCGGCCCCCCATACAGTATAATGTCTCCTAATGTCTGCCCCCAATGCCATACAGTATGTATAATGTCTCCTTGTGGCTGCCCCAGTGCCCCATACAGTATAACGTCTCGTTGAGGCTGCCCCCATACAGTATAACGTCTCCTTGTGGCTGCCCCCATACAGTATAACGTCTCCTTGAGGCTGCCCCATACAGTATAACGTCTCCTTGAGGCTGCCCCATACAGTATAACATCCCCTTGTGTTTTTTCTTTTAAACTGGTATTTCTTGCGATATATATATCGTTATCGTGATAAATTTCTTAATATTGTTATGCAAAACAGGAAAGGGTGGAGCCTAAAGAGGAAGGGGTGGGGTTTACAGAGGAAGGGGTTTGGCCGTGACAGGAAGGGGTGGGTCAAATTTATATTAGGGGGGTGCCCGAGTTTAGTCTCGCCTAGGGCAGCACAAAACCAAGATACACCACTGGGGTAGGGTGTTGTGGAGGTCACATTTTAAGGGAACGGAGCTCTGTGGAGGTCACTGTTAAGGGGGCGGGTTCATGTGGAAATCACTGTTAATAAGACGAGGTACTGTGGAGCTCACTAATAAAGGGGCGGCCACTGTGGATGTTACTGTTAAGGGGGGGGCACTGTGGAGGTCACTGTTAAGGGAGAAGAGGACTATGGAGGCCACTATTAAAGGGGCAGCGGGGTACTGTGAGGTTAAGGGAGCAGGGTACAAATAAAGGGGCGGTCGCTGTTGATGTTACTGTTAAGGGGGCCAGGCTCTGTGGAGGTCTCTGTTAAGGGGGCAGGGAATGGTGGAGGTCACAGTTAAGGGGACTATACCCTATGGAGGTCACTGTTAAGGGGCGGGTTGCTGTAGAGGTCACTGTTACAGGGGCATACCCCTGTGAAGGTCACTGTCAAGGGGTTGGGGTTCTGTGGAACTCATTGTTGAAGAGGCAGGCTGCTGTGAAGGTTGAAGTTAAGAGGGTGGGTTGCTGTGGAGGTCCCATTTTAAGGGGATGGGGTACTGTAGAGGTCACAGTTATGGGGGGGGGATACTGTTGATATCTTTTAACAAACATTAAATGAAATGGATGAAATATACCCGTGCGAAGCCAGGGTAAGAGGGCACAATACAGAGGCAAAACCACGGTTGAAAAGCAAAAGTGTAAGAAACAGTCATGTAATGTCTCCAAGTTTCATTATCCTGGTAAACTGTGTTAAAATTTAATGTAAAATGTCTGCAGTATTCGTTTGGTCAGTAGGTGGCAGCATAGGACCAATTTGCATTGGAGTTTAAAATAGAGAGTGTATTACTGTGATACTGGCTCTTTAAGGCAGCAGCTAAGTGTTGAAGTGACACGCCCCTTATGATGTCAGCCTGCCTCAGTGTGAGCAGAAAGAAGGAGGAAGAGAGACTTGAACTGCAACTGCCGACATATTGGCAAGATAGAAAACAAGTTCTGTGCTGTGTAAGACGTGTGTGGAGATACTAAAGGACTTCCCTGTACAGCCAAGCTGTGTGAACTTCGGTCTAGAAACGGATGGAGTACAAAGAAACCATGCATTTAGTGAAGCCAAGTTAAAAAGGACTGTGTGCAGCAACTAACCTGTGGAGCCGACATTGGGCTGAGTGGATTGCCCCAAACAGTAAAGAGACTCACAGTGCGGTCGAGGTACCGGACAGTAACTGTAAAATTCTGGATTATATTCAACTGGTTTTCCGGTCTGCTGAAGAGGACTTCTTTGTTGTGGATCCTGCGCTGGTTAAAGGAAAAGGACGACATCCGACCCCACCGTGCACTTCCGCAAACTGTAAGCGGTCCACTGGGATAAGGGGGGTGCGCACCTGCTTGAAAGTTAGGGTCAGTTAGGGACAGTTTCTAGGACTATTATTTCTTAGTGTCCGCACTGCGAATACAGACACAGAAAATTGTTGCGGTGTTTAACTTGTATTGTTTATACTGTTTTGAATATTTTGCTTGTCTTTACCTCTGTAACTTCACTGTTAACCTGCTTTTATTAATTTATAGTAAATGCAATTTTCTTAATCTTGACTTCTGCCTACGCACTCTTTTCTGGAGTCAAATCACCTGCCTTGTTCTCGGTTCACAAAAGTCAGTGTTTATTCACACAAAAAGGCAGAAAAGAAACACTATACTTGGCAGGGCCCTGGTGTTAATTCACACCGCAGAAATCCTCATGTTAATTCACACAGCAAAAGTCCACAGAACTCAAAGAAACACGTCGCCTGGCAGGTCCACAGCAGGCTTTAGGGCGCCTGGCTTCCAGCAGGCGGCTCTCATGCAGCTCTCAGCCTTACAGCATGGCAGAACTCCTCAGCTCCCAAAACACAGAGCTCCACTATCACCTGGAGGTTCATTTCACACCCAGCTGAGCTGCTGGCTGGGCTTTTAAACCCCAGCCCAAAACCTGGCCTGGACGTGCGGAACAGCCACCCACCCTGCTCTTTGGCTGCTTCCAATAAGAACCGGCCCGGATTGGCTTTACAGCCACACTAAGTAAAACAGTGTCAGCGAGCACTAGCTGCCGCTGACACACAAAATTACTGGTTCTTATCTCACCGAGGTCAGGAACCTCGGTGACACGTACCGTCCTTCAATGACGGACCCTTGCGCCTTCCTACAATAAATATATATGTGTGTGTGTGTGTCTATAATACTGCATGCTGTGAGATGGGTGAGGGGGCAGAATAAGTGAGTCCAGAGAGCTAGGAATAGTTCTAGCAGTGGTGTAACTATAGGGGTCCTCTCGGGGGTCCGCTGAGAGCAGTGAATGGCTGCAGCAGTTACATGACCACAGAGACATTACCACTTCCAGTCTACCAGGGACCTGAAGTAGTGGGGAACAGAGCAGCATTCAAAAGGTGAGTGAGGTTTCTTCTTTGTTTGAAGCAATTTCTTGAGACTGAATAAGCTTTCCTGGAGGTCGGACAACCCCTTAAAGAGTCTGATTTAGGGGGTCTGGTCTAGTGTCAGATTTAGGGGTTTGGTCTGGGGCTAGACTAAGGGAGGGCATACAAAACACTTTCTAGTTACCCCCCTGCACACTGGCCTCAAAACAAGAAGAGCCTTCCTCCACCCACTATGCATGTTTGAAACGTCTACAGAGGCTGATTTGAAGCAGACCCAACAAACACAAGCTTGACATGCAATTTGATAACTTCTGTTGATTTCAATGAAGGGGAATGGCAGATGACCTCTTAACAAAAAGTCAGCAACAGATGTGTTGATTTTTGGATCTTAAGATCAAAGATCTTTTTAGCTACCAGTTTACCATTAATTGGGAACAAGAATGAATCACAAAGAAAAGAACATAAACTTGCATTCTGTAATTCTCTTTTTTTCTGCTGGAACCCTATTTTGTTTTAATCATAAATATGATTGGATGAATGTCATCATTGAAGACCACATTAAAAATTTCAGAAGAGAATTTAAACAGTCTGTAGAAAGATTGTACGTTTTTGCCATCGGCAGATTTACAATAACCCCAAAACCTCATCAATTTATTTGCCTTTTAAGGCAGACATAATTGTGGTTTTGATTCTTGGTCCTGTGACAAAATCTAAAAACAATGTTGCATTTCCCTCCCTGAATAAGGATAATTTTATTGTCTTGGAAAGTTGTCTTTGATGCTTGACAGAACTTCACAGATTTTGACAAGAATGTTTGAGGTGATCAATTTAACATTGTGACAAACTGCCAAAAACAGGTTTTTATGTTACTAGGCCGACATAATAATTCAAACGTGTTATATAAATGAATTCCAAAACGAATGAGTCATGGAAATCTCGAGTCATTGTGTGATAGTTGTCTAATTCGCTCAAGCTTTTTTAGGTAGTACTGATATATTAATATCAAAGCATAGTAAAATGTATGTAAGGATAAAGAAACAGTAGCAGTTGTACTAGATATACAATATGAGCCACCTCTTGGACATGCTCTTATCTCATGAATGGAGCCATGCTGTGAAAAGAGAAGATGCTACTCTTGTGTGGCTTTCTCTATTCGCTATTATGGGACTTCCAACAACTGGCGATTTTTACCATCTGTGGTCATGTGCACCACTGCAGCCATCCACTGGCCTCAGCAGTGATGTGCCCCAAGTGACATGTGACTAAGGTGACATCTCACTTCCAGTCCACAGAAGACTGGAAGCAGCAGGTACGGGACTGTGCTATAATGGAGCACCTTTGAATAGGTAAGTGGCTTTGTTTTGAGCACTGCTGGGGCCATAACTAAAACCCATTTAAAGGTAAGCATGAAGTAACAACAGATATGCAGATATCAGCACTGTGCTGACTATATATGCCTGCGGAGTACATTTTCTGAGATTTACAGTTATTAGTTTCATCTTCCTGTGAGCCAGGATTCCTCCATACTCCTGAGCTGCTGGCTCCTCCACCTGGCAGCAAGTAATAAGAAAAGGAAACCAGTCCAGCTCACCAAGTCTGTAAGTTCAATGCATCTGACCACACGTATAGGACGGAGGCTAAGGACACAGAATACCAAATCCATTAGCATGTCCATAAAATCTTCTTCTTTATTAGATCACATTGAACATTGTGGCCTACGTGTTTCGGACAGACACATCCTTAGTCATGGATGTCATGTCAAGTATAGCATGCATCTGTCTGAAACATGTAGGCCATGATGTACTACTTGGATGTTAGGCTTTTAATGTGATCTAATAGAGGAGAAGATTTTATGGACATGCTAATGGATTTTCTCTAGTACCCGTCACAGGCCTACATGACTGAGGCAGCGGTGAAACCAGCGTGTCTGTCACTACCTCATCCTTCCCCCACAGAGGGCAGGATAAACATGACGACAGATTCCCTTTAAAAAAGGCTGTAAAATTTACCAAAATTAATTTTTACAAAATCTCTGAAAAACTCAATAAGGATGTACTGTGCGAATACACCCCTTATGACCAATTTTCTGTTTTTCATTAGAAATCCTCAATAACAAGGTAAAAAATGTTTGCCCAAAGTGTGAAGAAAACTGATATGAGTAATTGACCCCTACCCTCTGTGTAGGCGTTATCCCAAAAATACATACGAAAAGTCATAAAGTAAATACCTGGTGAAGAGAAGTATAAAATCCCAAATGTAATGTTATTTTTGGATAATTTGTTTTTATTGGAAGAAACAGGACTTTGCATTTCTGGTTGTTTCACATTTTCTGGAACACTGTTCCTTTCAGTCTAAAATGCCTGTGTTTTGGTGGGAAATGTCCTTGCCTGGGCTGGAAATGTGTCCAGTTGTTTAGCAAAAATGACAAACTGGAACATTTCCAGAGGCCAGACTACTGTCAGCATTTCATCCTCTGTTTCCTTATTTCATGATATAACGTATAACATTGTGGGAAAAAAATAATGATTATAAACTTATTATTTTTATGTTGTTTTCTAGGTTGCAATGGTTGAAGTCCAGCTTGAGATGAAATATGATTACCCCAAACCGTTGCTCATTGCGTTTAGTGCCTGCACCACCATACTGGTGGCTGTCCACTTATTTGCACTTCTGATTAGCACCTGTATACTTCCTAATGTCGAGGCAGTGAGTAATATCCATAACTTGAACTCTGTCAACGAATCACCCCATGACCGTATGCATATTTATATTGAACTGGCTTGGGGTTTCTCCACAGCTCTTGGGATCCTCCTGTTTCTTGCAGAGGTGGTTCTTCTGTGCTGGATAAAATTCTTACCTATAGACTCTCCGCAAGTTCGAAATGAAACTGCTTCGTCACAGAGGCAAAGTTCAGATGCAGGTTTTACCTCTGCCCTAGTGTCCACCATCATCATGGTACCCGTGGGCATTATCTTTGTCATATTCACAATTCACTTTTATCGCACACTGGTTAGGCACAAAACGGAGCGCCATCACAGGGAGATTGAAGAACTCCACAAGTTAAAAATCCAGCTTGATGGACATGACCGAGGTGTAAATGTGGTGTGAAGTTCAATGGGCAGTAGACTCAGGTTCACGAGTCTGTAATGCTGAACACTTGTCAGAGGTTGGGCAGTATATCAGTCAGCTGTGGAGTTTAAGATTGAATTCTTCCAAAGCCGCAGATTATGTCTGCATTGTCATATTGAAGGCTACAGGGTGACAAAGGGACAACTTCTGAAAGGGAAATGTTGCACTGTTTACAAATGGGACCTAAAGTGCTTACTGACAAATGGTGTAAAAAAAGAAATATTTGATATGTCCCAAAATTATGTTTTTATTCAGTCTCTTTTATCATTTTCAGAACATTTTTAGGTCTTATAGGATGTTAGCAGATCATCCTCACCCATGAAAAAGATCACATCACTAGTCCAAGTGTATGATTATGCATTAAAGAAGTTCTTCAGTTTGAAAGAGTCTGTAGTCAATAAGTTGATCACAAAGTGTCTCCTTGTTAGGTCCCTCAGCAAGAAGACCAGACAGTTCCCCTATCAGTGAGTGTTCACCAGTGAAAATTCAGCATTACACCACACCCATTCAGATCAATGAGCTGTCCAGTTAAAGGGAACCTGTCACATTAGCATGGTGACCATTCTGCAGGCAGCATATTGTCGAACCGAAGTAGCTGAGCAGATCTATATAGTTTTGTAGAAAAATATTAATTTGAACTTGTATTTTATTCAAATAAATCCCTACTCTTTCTATTCTTAAGAGTCCAATGGGTGGTCCTTCTCAGTGATCGACACCTATCTCTGTATGAGGACTGCCCACTGGACTCCTAAGCTTAAAATGACCAGGGGTTTATGTGAATAACATACAAGTTATAATGTATCTTTTCCTACAAAACTATATATCAATCTGTTTTGCTCTACCTGCTATGTAACTTGTTGCCTGCAGATCAGACAACCATGTTCAATGTGACAGGTTCTCTTGAATGTAAGACAGGTCCTCCAGAGCGAAAGATGCTCTTTGTAACTCCGGCTAATAGATGAAGATCCTAAAGAGAACTTTCTTTATTAGCTCAGATTTCCCTAAAGGGCATCTGTCAGCAGATTTGTACCTATAAAACCAGCTCACCTGTTACATGTGCGCTTGGTAGCTGAAGGCATCTGTGTAGGTCCCATGTTCATATGTGCCCATACTGCAGCAAAAAATGATATTTTAATAAATGCAAATGAGCCTCTAGGAGCAACTGGGGCGTTGCCGTTACTCCTAGAAGCTCTACAATTGCCGCACCCTCTCCAGTTTGATTGACAGGGCCAGGCAATGAAAACGTCATCACAACTGGCCCTGTCAATTAAAGTGCATAGATAGGGGAGCCTCTAGGTATAACGGCCACGCCTCCGTTGCTCCTAGAGGCTCATTTGCATTTATTAAAACATACATTTTTGCAGCATATCAACATGGGACCAACACAGATGCCTTCAGCTTCCAAGTGCAAATGCAACAGATCACCCATTTTCATAGGTACAAATCTGCTGACATATGCCCTTTAAGCTATAAGGAGCCTTGGTAAATTTAGAGGTTATCAATAAAGTTGTTGACAATATATGAACTTGGATGTGCTGAATAAATGAGTAGGGGACTGTACCGTCATGGTGGGATGAGGGGTACGCAACCAATACTTACTCTGTATACAGCCGCTTTGATCCGATTAAGGTTGGGATCACATCATGTTTTTCCCATCCATTTAACGGATACAAAAAACATATACGTTAAACGGATGCCTCAGACTGATGCCATACAGTGGCATCCGTTCACCATAGAGTTCCGTTGTAAAAAAAAAAAAGTTTATACTTTTTTTTTTTTACTGGACTCTGCAGGATACAAGAACGTGGTGTGCGGCATTTTTGTATTTATATTTTTTTTTTCTAATGTATACGTCAAATGGGGACATAAAATGTAATGTGAACCCATCCTAATTGTCTTACAGTACAGTCTGCATAATGAACTATCTTAATGTATGGGGCTTAAACCCAAAAGATATCACACAAAATATCAGAAACCTGTTGGTCTATTAAGAAGATGCAGGCACAGTGATGAATAATACTGGATAACCATTCAGTCATATATCATAAATATATATAACTTATTTAATTTCTATTAAGAATCTATATGGGACAGAGATAAGATATATATATATATATATATATATATATATATACACACACATGTTAAAATACAGAGGTTTAAATGTAAACGTATAGTGAATATATGTAATTTTCTGAATGTACATTATTATATTTGCATTATATTATGTGTAGTATATATTTATGCTCATTTACATTGTTAAAATACATTTCACACAAGCATAGATTGTGACTGGGTAAATCTTTGGGATAACTATAAGACCAGATTCGCACCAGTGCTTTTCATTTCCATTGATTTGCTCGGTTATAGGAGCTGAACAGTGAACATGACACCGACAACGCCGATCAGACTCTGTTGACCTTTGGGTTTTCATCATAGTGCCTGTCATTTTACCGCACAAAATAGTACTGTATAATATGCTATTTTGTCAGTTTTTTATGATGAAATTTCCAAGCCTAACGGAGCCTCCAACACAGATATGGACCAGCCCTAATATGCTACTTTTCAAAATAGTAGTTAGTCGAAATACTTAAAAGAATTACAGTAATATTTATTTTATCCAGCACTAACCAGGTATGTGCAAGATTATCAGATAACATATACACTTAGCTAAATTATTATCTATTATAACTAATTAATTAATATCATAACTAATTAAACGGTAACATCAGAATGCCTCAGGAATACAGCTTAAATATACTAAAGTTCCTGACGATTGGGGCTATTATTGAGGATGAACGTTCCTGATAGTTGCCCTGTGTAAAGGTGCCATCAATCACCCGATGAACAATAAGGCCCCTTTCACACGGGCGAGTTTTCCGTGCGGGTGCGATGCGTGCGGTGAACGCATTGCACCCGCACTGAATCCTGACCCATTCATTTCTATGGGGCTGTGCACACGAGCGGTGATTTTCACGCATCACTTATGCGTTGCGTGAAAATCGCAGCATGCTCCTCTTTGTGCGTTTTTCACGTAATGCAGGCCCTAT
The DNA here is from genome assembly GCF_014858855.1 of Bufo gargarizans. NCBI lineage: Eukaryota > Metazoa > Chordata > Amphibia > Anura > Bufonidae > Bufo > Bufo gargarizans. The sequence goes on along the minus strand of NW_025334170.1, from coordinate 401,178 downwards.
AGAAATGAATGGGGTTGCGTGAAAATCGCATGCATCCGCAAGCAAGTGCGGATGCGGTGCGATTTTCACGCATGGGTTCTAGGTGACAGTCTATTCACTGTATTATTTTCCCTTATAACATGGTTATAAGGGAAAATAATAGCATTCTGAATACAGAATGCTTAGTATAATAGTGCTGGAAGGGTTAAAAATAATAAAAAAGTTAACTCACCTTCTCCTCCTGTTCGCGTAGAGGCCGGTCTGTTCTTTAGCTGTGGCTGAAGGACCTTTGATGACGTCAGATCACATGCTCCAATCACATGTCCATCACCATGGTGATGGAGCATGTGATCTGACGTCATCAAAGGTCCTTCAGCCACAGCTAAAGAACAGACCGGCCTCTACGCGAACAGGAGAAGGTGAGTTAACTTTTTTATTATTTTTAACCCTTCCAGCACTATTATACTAAGCATTCTGTATTCAGAATGCTATTATTTTCCCTTATAACCATGTTATAAGGAAAATAATACAGTGAATAGACTGTCACCTAGAACCCATGCGTGAAAATCGCACCGCATCCGCACTTGCTTGCGGATGCATGCGATTTTCACGCAACCCCATTCATTTCTATAGGGCCTGCATTACGTGAAAAACGCACAAAGAGGAGCATGCTGCGATTTTCACGCAACGCATAAGTGATGCGTGAAAATCACCGCTCGTGTGCACAGCCCCATAGAAATGAATGGGTCAGATTCAGTGCGGGTGTGCAATGCGTTCACCGCACGCATCGCACCCGCACGAAAACTCGCCCGTGTGAAAGGGGCCTTATTGTTCATCGGGTGATTGATGGCACCTTTACACAGGGCAACTATCAGGAACGTTCATCCTCAATAATCCCCAATCGTCAGGAACTTTAGTATATTTAAGCTGTATTCCTGAGGCATTCTGATGTTACCGTTTAATTAGTTATGATATTAATTAATTAGTTATAATAGATAATAATTTAGCTAAGTGTATATGTTATCTGATAATCTTGCACATACCTGGTTAGTGCTGGATAAATAAATATTACTGTAATTCTTTTAAGTATTTCGACTAACTACTATTTTGAAAAGTAGCATATTAGGCTGGTCCATATCTGTGTTGGAGGCTCCGTTAGGCTTGGAAATTTCATCATAAAAAACTGACAAAATAGCATATTATACAGTACTATTTTGTGCGGTAAAATGACAGGCACTATGATGAAAACCCAAAGGTCAACAGAGTCTGATCGGCGTTGTCGGTGTCATGTTCACTGTTCAGCTCCTATAACCGAGCAAATCAATGGAAATGAAAAGCACTGGTGCGAATCTGGTCTTATAGTTATCCCAAAGATTTACCCAGTCACAATCTATGCTTGTGTGAAATGTATTTTAACAATGTAAATGAGCAAAATATATACTACACATAATATAATGCAAATATAATAATGTACATTCAGAAAATTACTATATTCACTATACGTTTACATTTAAACCTCTGTATTTTAACATGTGTGTGTATATATATATATCTCTTATCTCTGTCCCATATAGATTCTTAATAGAAATTAAATAAGTTATATATTTATGATATATGACTGAATGGTTATCCAGTATTATTCATCACTGTGCCTGCATCTTCTTAATAGACCAACAGGTTTCTGATATTTTGTGTGATATCTTTTGGGTTTAAGCCCCATACATTAAGATAGTTCATTATGCAGACTGTACTGTAAGACAATTAGGATGGGTTCACATTACATTTTATGTCCCCATTTGACGTATACATTAGAAAAAAAAATATAAATACAAAAATGCCGCACACCACGTTCTTGTATCCTGCAGAGTCCAGTAAAAAAAAAAAGTATAAACTTTTTTTTTTTTTACAACGGAACTCTATGGTGAACGGATGCCACTGTATGGCATCAGTCTGAGGCATCCGTTTAACGTATATGTTTTTTGTATCCGTTAAATGGATGGAAAAACATGATGTGATCCCAACCTTAATCGGATCAAAGCGGCTGTATACAGAGTAAGTATTGGTTGCGTACCCCTCATCCCCATGACGGTACAGTCCCCTACTCATTTATTCAGCACATCCAAGTTCATATATTGTCAACAACTTTATTGATAACCTCTAAATTTACCAAGGCTCCTTATAGCTTAAAGGGCATATGTCAGCAGATTTGTACCTATGAAAATGGGTGA